>NW_019384293.1:451060-562986 GCF_000671375.1 Centruroides sculpturatus | reverse complement strand
TATATAAATATATTCTTGTAGAATATTGTACAGATTTTGTATATTATTTTAGATTATAATTATCATATCGCTATGAGTTCCAGTGCAATGCCATTTAATAATTTTATGAGGAACTTAATGATAAGTGCTCATTGATTCCAAATTTCATCATTTAATTTTAAAAAAGATAAAAAATAAATAAATATATATATATATATAAAAGAGAGAAATCTTACATTTTCACACAGTTTTTATACAATTTTTACATAATTTCTTATCACTAGCAAAGTCTTTAGTAAGAGTATAGGATTTTTAGACACTATTCCAGTCATGTAGATTGTATAATTAATCAGATATAAATCAAGTTTAAAAAAAAAAGTCCATCTTGTGCAGTCTAAAATACAAATTATCTGATCTAAGATAACTTTTTAGTAAACATTCCTGGCCATTAGTTGCCAAAGCAAATGTAAAAATGCTTATATCTCACTTAAATGAATGTGTGTGCAAGTAACAAACATTTAATTATGCTTTGATGCTAGGTCGAGTGATTTTTATGTAAATTAATTGCAATAATGTTAACATTTGTATTGTCAAATGTTTGTAAAGTGGCAAGAAAATCAACGCATTTTGTTTAAATTACATCATAAGAGTGTTGCAGCAGGCATTGACAAAGTATCGAGTTGATAGTACAAATCTAATTGCAAAATAAACTCATACTTTTATAATTTTGTGATAGCTTTTTAAATTGAATGCTGCATTTTTTAATTTAAGAAGAAGAAGAATACAACAACAAAACTTTTTTGTAAAACAAAAGAAAAGAATAATTACAATAATGTAATTAGTGATAGTGTATGTGATCGAAATGTTTAACATGTTTTTATGTTGTCCTAATCATTGTAAAAATGTGAATTTATTTGATTATGTGGCTTCATTTCACTCTCGAGAATCAACTTAGTCAGTTTTTCAATGTGAAAAGTGCATGAAAATTCATATGTAGAAATACTTATCATTATCAATAAATAAATTTTGATTTATTCATGAGATATTTATTTATTTAGTGTTATAATAGAAAGAAAAATAATGTCACAATTACGGTCATGACTGTAGAGTTAGTACACAAAATTACTGGCTATAACTCCTGATCCTCAACTTTTAAATCACAGACTCTAGTTCAAACTCTTTCATAAAAGCTCTGTATCTATTAATAGTAAGTCTACTAAAATAGTAAATGGTAACCATTTAAGATATTTTATCTTCATTTTGTGAATCACTGGTTACTTTTTAGACAATTTTCATAGGGTGTCAGAAAAGTTATTGTGCAGTTTGGAAAAGCTTTAAATAAAGTTGTAATAAAAGTGCAGTTTTATACGTGGGGACCCAAAAAAACCGGATTTTTTATATAAAAATCTTTATTTCTTAACTTTTTTACAAAATTCCTTCAGTCACCTTCAAAGTACTCTCCATTAGATGTGATGCACTTGTCAAGTCTTTTTCCCCACTGTTTGAAGCATCGCTGGAACTCTTCAACCTTGATATCGTCCAGTGCTTTTAGCAAAGCTGTTGTTACCGCCTCCACATCATCAAAACGCGTCCCTTTTAGATTTTTCTTCAATCTCGGAAACAGAAAAAAGTCGCATGGGGCTAGGTCTGGTGAATACGGAGGGTGGGGAACAACAGGCCATCCCCGAGAGGTCATATAGTGGGTCACTCATAAGGCCGTGTGTGCATGGGCATTGTCGTGATGAAGGAACCAGTCACCTGATCGCCAAAGTTCCGGGCGTTTCCTTCGCACATCCTTTCGCAGACGTCTTAACACTTTTTTTGGCGGATTTTTTCAACATTTTCATCATTTCGAGATGTTGAAGGACACCCAGAACTCCGCAGGCAGAACAAAATAACAGTAAGAGGAACACAACACTATACTCAAACATAAACCTGCAAACTGAAACCGTTTGCACAGCTTTTTCCTGAAGGTCTCTATTAACCCCAGGTAACGGGAGAACTCTACTACGTCTACAAATGGCAGCACGCTGTCAGTTCGGATTTTTTTGGGTCCCTCCCTCGTATATGTTATTGAAGTTTCTCCTACAGCAAATGCTAGAAATGTCCCCCAGAGACCCAAAACATCTAGGGAGAAGACCTAGAAGACCCAGATTCCATGGAAGATTATGCAATTTGCAAAGAAGTCTTCCAAAAACCAAAATGTCTAAGCAAGCAGTACACCATCTACCACAAAGTAGAAACACAGGACATACAACTTACAGATCTCTTACGAATGCCATACATGTAACTTTAATATCATTACAAATTTGTCACTGCACAGTAACTTTTTGTACACTCTGTATTTAAGTGTAAGTTTAAGTTTATAGCAAGATTGGAATTGCAAGTGGTAAATTATTAACAACTTCAACACTGTCCAAAAATTGATTCTACAGCCATAGTTACAATAAGTAATTTGCTGTTCTACATATATTAAACTTTAATTTTCAATAGTATTTCAAGTTTGTTGCAAAGATGACAGATTCAGATCTTTGAAAGCCAGTCTTATGTGTTCCAAAACTCCAAGAGATTCATTAATTTCGGGATGTTTAAAATTGTCTAAAAAGTAACAAGTTCCATCTTCTGTAAATCCTTTTGGCAAACATTCTTTGGGTCTTTCTGTGAATGTAAATCCTTCAGCTGCATTTAAAATCCTGAAAAAATATTTATTTTAAAAGTAATATGGAGAAAATTAATGTATATTCAAAAAATTCTTAAAACAGAGAACAATATTTTTAAAAAGTTTACTTTAAAACTATACTCATGCTGTTACATGAACCACTACAAATGAGCACTAACAAAGGGGAAATGCTGTTTGTATCATTCTCTGTGATGCTAAATTTTGTTGAACATTTTAACAAGTTAATTTATTGAACAAACAAAAGTTTGATAAAAGTTGAGATTCTTTCAACTCTTAACTGCTCAAACAGTCGCAGTTCATATGCCAATGTGAGCCTAGCTTTAAGTGTTCTTCAAGTTGTAAATCAAATGAATTATTTGTCTTTTTAATTCTATGCTTTGATAGTGAAAGGTGCTTTCTTTTCATGCTCATGACAGGTTCAACCAGGTCCACAGTGGAATGGTTGAATCTGCAATGGACATGGCTTGGCATATTTAGGCATCTATAAAAGTTGGGATTCTGACTTACACGTTAGACTTGAACCTGAATCCCTCAGAACAGCAGTTGGTTAAGGCTTGTTCCCACCACTATTCCGATCCACTTAATCATATTGATCTTATATCCAAATGAACTATTTAACTATAGTTTGAAGAATTGTCAAATTTATTTATATATTTGCATTAATCATATGTTAATTCAAACATATATTAGAAATTAATGTAACAAAAAATATTCTGCAATGACACAAACTAGAACAAGATATATTAGAATAATTTTAGCTTTTAAAAATTAACAAAAAGCAAATATATTGTATTGCATTTTAGATATTTTCAATATTAATTGCTATAAATTAGTTACTTCAATAATTTAAATTTCAGAAAATGTATCAAAATATATAACAATATAAAACAGGAATATGTGTGATAAGTAAATATTTTTTGAATGATCAAGCAAATAATTTACTTACAAAGAATAGACTTGGCAATATTGTGAGCCATTTATGTTTATTACTGTCCTATTATAGGTCCAAGAAACATTTAAATCTTGAACATTTATTTACTATGGTCAGTATAGTTTAACTTAGTGGAGTTACAACACCAAATGGTAGACTGGAATATTACAGCATAAACATCTATCATAAAGCCTTAATTAAATATTTTTGGAATTCAATTAAGGCTCTTTGATAGAGGTGTTTATTACTATGGTCTCAAGCAATAGCATCTGAGAGTCTTTGCTGATGTTACTGAATCTGTTTCTTCTGCATAAACTTTATTACATTATCATTATGTAAACTATACAAAATTCTAATTTCGAAACTGATGTTTTTCATGATTTATAAAATGAATAAATGTAAAAAGTCAGTTTGGATCAATAAACATAAATAGTAAATTCATGTATTTTATTTTTTATTGAGGATAGACTTTCTTTTAATGACTGTTTGTCACTGCTTAGTTTCATGGCTGAACAATAACATCTTTGATCCACTATGTAAGATCTGGATTTGAATCCAATCTTGATCCCTATAATTTATCATAAGTTTCCCTCTCTTACCCGTACTGCTCCACTTCATTATGGGCCTGTGCATTGTATGAGTTTATTTGATTTATAAAATTACAGTTAATATCTTTCAAACTACATTTGCACATGTGTATGGATGTAGTAACTCTTATAATTGCAACTTATAAAGCCCTGTTTTCTGCCATATGTTGTATTTGAGATTAACCGAAAAGATAGTGAGCTTGAGGGCACCTCGATGAATCTCGTTGTCAGCAATTGTACAGTACATTCATTACGAAAGTAGAGCCACTGAAGTAGGCCTTGCTTCCCAACTGGTAAAGACAGAGAGATGTGTTCGCTGGTATGACGTCAGATGAAAACTGACGAATGATTTGACTTTGAGTTGGCTCCTCTGGACTTCATCCATGAGGTTAAGATGGCAGATTGTTGTATGCTTGTGTGATAAAAATACCACGTTTCTGCAACAACGCGTCATCATATGTTGATAATACTGGAATGTATTACGATATTACGGATATTTTTTAACTATCCTGACACAATTTCGCATTATGGCATTTTTTAAAAAATACCATAACGCGTCATGACTATAAGCAGTTGGGACATGAAATTTCTTGTTGTGGCTGTTTCTGTAAATCATAACGTGCTCTGAGTGTCTAGTCTCGAGAACAAACGTGCTGAGAACATCACGTGGTACCAACTCGTTCGAATAGTCTGTGAACGAATTGATACCATGTGATGATGTCAATTCATCCATGTTGCTACTCATATAATTCAAGACTAAGCACCCTGGTAGTTTTTTCTGATCATTGAGCGTTTTCAATCTTCGAGACAGTCTCACATCTACGCACACCGTATAAAGCGTGCAACAGATATTTTTTCCTATAAAAAAAAATAACTTTCTTCGGTAAAAATTTTGCAATTCAAACTATAATTTTTCTTGAACTTCATGTAACTCACTTTATAATGTTGGGCACCATTCCAGGTGTTTCATTTTATATACATTTTGTTCTATGTAACATTCTATAGCTTGATGACTGCTGATAAAAACAGTTAAAAACGTTTGCTCCTATAATAAATTGGTTCCTTTTAATTGGATTACAAGTATTAGTGTGTGCTTTTATTGTAATCTCATCCAGTTTTATAGTATCTACATAATTATAGCTCTGTAACTTTAGAATAATTAAGTATTAGGCCTATATTGATTCCTTCAATAAGTATCTAGATTTTGCAACATGCAAATTTCAAATCACCAGTAAAGGCGTGGTACTGCTTGCATCATAATTCATTTCATTCAAGTTCTAGTTTTAAATTTAAATTAATATTCTCCATTCGTTACCATTGACCCATTCACTTTTTGAAGAAATTATTTTCCTAATTTAAAATTATTACCATTCGCCTTCTCATTGGCTGGTTCCAAATTGAGAGAGCGAATATGCTTACAGCATATAACATCAATCGCTCTCTTATTGGTTGATTCTAATTTGAATTCGCGATTTCTAGAAATACGTGATATTTTCTTCAAATTTCAAGTCTGTCATTTTTAAAATTAAATCAATTATAGACCTATATTTATTTTTAATGTATAAAATTATAGAACACGATGAGAAATTATAAATTTCAACGTTACCTGTGAGTAGTAGGACTTATATTAATTCTAAGAGCTTCGCTTTCAGATTCAAATTTGTTTGCCATAGTAACATTATGCCCGAACAAGCAATATCTTGGCATCTTCACTCCAACAACTCCTGCAAGAACTGTACCCGTATGTAAACCTATCCTCATCTATCAAAGAAATAAAATAAATTTAAAATAAGTCTCCTATAGGAAACAAAATCAAAATTTTGTGAGAATATTAACCTGAATCGGTTTTCCATCATGAGATTTCGATTTCTGAGCAGTTTCCATCATCATTAATGCCATCCATGCTGTTTGAATTGCATGGGTTTCGCTAGTTCTATGCAATCCTCCAACCACACAATATGCATCTCCGATAGTTTCTGTCTATAAAATGTAGTAGTATTAAACTGTATTAAATACAAACTACAACATAGGTATAGTTATATACATCATATTTAACGATATCAAGAGGATATTTAATTAATAACAAAATACAGTACAGTCTGTAATCCGGCATAGATAGGATCGGAACTGTGTTGGTGTTATGAGATTGCCGGAATATTGAAAGTAGAATGAATTCAATGACGCGCAAATTAATTTGACAGAACAAAACCTGACAAAACTAAATCAAATCAACGCCGTCATTGGTAACTGATATTGCAGAGTTAATTAATGGAGTTTGCTAAATTTAGTAATGAATTGAAGCACCCTGGAAAATTTAATGGGCGATACATTGCTTTTTTGACGGACGGGACTCATTTTCATACCTTTACAGTAATATATTATTAGATACTGTACCTTTTTTGAGTAGCCTAAAATGACGAGCCTAATAATTTTTAATATAGAGTGTTCAAGCTCCAGTTTTGTCTGGAAAACTGGGGTTTCAACTAACGGTCTAGCCTGAAAGTCTACTAGTGTCGGATTACTGGACGTGTCGAACTAGCAAACAATTGGATTACCGAAATTGTACTATATTTAAATATTACATGCTATATTATACTGTAAAGTAAGAGTACGGCTGCGGTAGTTAAGGCGTCTGACTACTGCTCTGGGATCCAGGATTGATTCTAACCGGTCGAAAAACGCAGAAATTTTTCGGTATGGTCTGTTCTTAATTTATCGGGTTTCATCTCTCATCACCTTATTGTGGATCTGATCAAATCCATCATTGGTTCAGCCATATTAAAACCCCAGGAATTTTTTGGAAGTTGTCCATCCGGTTATGTTGGGTCCAGTCCTTCACCACCTGACTTGGCCGAACCCGAAATGGGTTTGCTAAAAAGGCCCTCTTAGTGCCTACAAGGCGGAAAGAGTTTTTTAAATAGAGTATAGAGTATTAATATTAAAGAAAAATTTTGTTTCTAACTTGCAAAACTTTCCTACATGCAAGGTAAGTAAGTATATATCTTCATATATACTTACCTTGCAATGTAGGAACATTTTGGTAATATTTTATAATAATTCATTATAAAGAATGATCTGCAAGATAGTATGTTAAAAACATTTATGTAGAAATTATTTGTGTTTGCTTTTAGATGGCATTGCGCCCGAAAGACTTAACAGGTCAAGAAGCAATTGAGGTACTTGATAACATTGTAAATTACGATGAAGTTGCTGATATAATAATGATAGTCGAGCGGTCAAGGTGGTAGTCTAACGCTCTGGGGGACCGGGGATCGAATCCGGGCGGATGGAAAAATTTCCAGGAATTTTTCGGGACGGGTCCATCTGGATATGTTGGGCCCCATCTCTCACTACCCATAATGGGCTTGCTAAAAAGAGGTCCTATTAGTGCCCACAGGGCGAAAAGAGTTTTAAAAAATGATAACACTAGATGTTGACGAATTTAACTGATGATGAGAATATTGATGATAACGTCAATGGGATAGAATATATTGAAGATTTACATCAGGATATTATGGGAACATTAGAAAATAAAACATTGAATAAGACTTTATGTTCAAAAACAAATCACAATAAACAGGCATTTAGTATGAAAACGTAGGTCACGTTAGACGAAAGAATGACAATAAGTACTTTGTAGAAAATGTATATACCTAGACTGTTTCGAAACATGCCATGCTGCTAAATACATTATTAATTATGTAATAATAGCAACATTTTCAAATAAAATTACCTTCCTATGTTCCTTTTTTTGTTATTTATATACTCTGCAATTTAATATTGTATGATGTATTACGTATATACTGTATTGTATACGGACATCAGCCAACGGTTCGTATAAGAAACATTTTACCTGGTCACAACCAAAAGAAATGAAGTTTTTAACAATATACACTTTATAAAACACTACTCCAAAAACTTTATGCGTAGTAATTGTTAAAAATAAACGCCCTTGGCCGTAAATATTCATCTATTGTCAAATTTTACTAGGAACTAGCGAGAAATTAATAAAATAAACAATTTTAATAGGAAGAAAACTTTGTCTAAGACTTCGAAATAGCGAATGGAAATGCATGTCAAATATAATTTTAATGTATGTTTTTTTTTAAGAACGCATTGAATTTACCTTATAAACATCCAATTCTTCACAAAATACATCAAATTGAGTGTACAATTCATTCAGCATTGTAATCACATCCATAGGTGTAGCTGAAGAACAAATGGATGTAAATCCAACAATATCCGAAAATAGCAAGGTAACTTCATCAAACTGTTGAGAAGCTACTGTTTCACCTATAAAGTGGATTTAGTAAGGATCAAAATCAATTACTTTCATCAATGCTAAGAATAATTACACAAAATATTTACCTAACCATAATTTTTTAGCAATTTGGGCTGGAAAAATTAAATATAGAAGGTCCACATTTTTCTTTCTTTCTTCAGCAACAGCATCACTCGCTTCCTGGATTGAAGTTTTCAATTTATCCATTCTTTTTTTAAGACCATCCTGAGCTCTGGACTGTTCTTCCACTAACAATATATCTCTGGTAGCATCGTGTATAGGGATATCTGACATATGTAAACCTCTTCCTGTCATTGTTTTCAGACTTTTTACAACAGGAGAGCCGAGAAACAAAATGGTGTTCGATTCCACACAGTAAATCATCTGTCCTTTGATGCTTAATCTCTAAAAAAAATGATTTTTTTTTATATTTTAAACCTAAAAAGAAATATGTCTGAAGATTTACCTTATTTGTATCATATTGTGCTTTGTCCTTCAAGGCAATGATGAACGTAGTGTTAATTTTATTAATAATATTTTTAAAACTTGGAGTTATTTTTGGTGAAACGATCTCCAGAATCGAAGAGAATTTAATCTTTTCTTTTACATCTTGAAGGTTTAATAGTTTAACGAGACCTCTACCTATCTGAATTACATCAAGTGAATTATCGATAATAAAATAAAATGGAAAAGTTCGATAGAAGGTAGTCACTGGAACCTTTAAGTCAGTTGGATTTTTTGAAAGAATTTCTTGATAAGAACTCTGTGCATTATTATATTTTAAGTCGAAAATATAATAATCTTTATTCTTTTTTATTACATTAATAACTGTAATGAGATTGTATAATTCCAAAGCTATTTTCTTTAAAATGCCCACAACAATTGGACCCATGTAACTTCTGGTACTTTGATAATGTACATAATGACCTTGAGTGTGTGGTTTAACTGAAAATTGAATTATGCTTTCCATGTTATGGCTTAAATCTGTCTTCTTTAATACTTCCTGGAGACTTTCTACGTTAACTAGAAAGTCATTCAGGTTAACTCCTAAAAATTTAAGTGATTTTAGATAAATATTCGAACAGAAATGGAAAATATTATAACCAATGTCTTCCAATAAATTCATTTCTTCAATTCCTAAAATTAAAATTATTTATGTATTTTTGTTAAAAGCCAAAGCTCTAAAGGTAATATAATATTAAAAATACCAGTTAACTGCACTCCAACATTAATTATTTCAATAATAGTCTTTTCTACAACTTCCAAAACAGTTCCTTCGAAATTCATGTTCATATTTTTAGTCCAGTTATCCATTGTTTGAACTATTAGATCCATTGGAGGCTGAATGTCGACTTTGTTTCTTAAAAAGAAAAATCTTTTAAACTTTTTAAAAGGTTTTTAAACTTAAAAAAAAATCACTTACAGAATAATTCCCCATGCATCTTTATTTTTCGCCATTTTATTCTTCTTTACGCTCTTTTGCAGAGCAGCTAATAATGCCGGATGCTTCAAGTATAAAATGTTAAATTAACGTTAATGTGTATTGTCTATGCTTATGACAACTTTTTGATGTATAAACATAATACTTACAGGTGGACAGAAGAGCATACAAATGGCCGAATTGATGGAATGAAGAGTAAGATCTTCATTTTTTTCGGTGTTTTGTATAGAATCTTTAGATGTAATGCGTCTTTCGAAACGTGGATCAGATAATACTGTTATAGTATCAAAACGTTTATCAAAACAGGCAAACGGACATCCGACACCCATTTCGAACAAGTTATTAAAATCTCAACATGAGTAAATCATTGTAATAATAAAACACAGTAAAGTTAGATTTTCATTGGTTTTCGTGAAATTACGTCATGATGTAAACTTCATTGATTATGATAAGGTTTCTATAGAAACATATATATTATGTTTAATAAAAAAAATTGATTTTTTTTATTAAACATAATAGACAAATAAATTTCAAGTAAAGTAAGAGTAGGCTATATAATTTATATCTTATATGGCGCAAGATTATTATGGCATCTTAATTATCATTTCAAAATATTTATTTAGTGGTTATAGTTCCAACATAGATTACTACATATTTTGTTCTGTAAAACTCTATAATAACTTTAAAATGTAGGTTCTTCAATAGGAATCTATGTTTATTCCAAATAATAAACTTTATGGTAATTAGATAGCATTAAAAATATATTTACTAAGTTATTTTAAGACATTTAGTGTTATCACTATAGAGTAGAATATGGATAGGAAGATATATTAATGGTTTCTAAACTATCGAACTTATTGCACCAAGTCCATTGAGGAATTCCATATTAGTTCTAAATGACTAATTTATTATTATCAAAATCAACATAATTAAGTAAATAAATATCAAATATTTGTTTACTAAATGATCTTGATATGTTTAATGCTAATGCTTTAGCATATCGATAATTTAACATTAACATTGATGCATTTTTTTAAATTCATTCCGCCTTGTGGAATACCAATAGGGTCTTTTTTCCATGCCCATCATGGATTTAACCAGGCCCACAATTCGGGCGGTCCAGAGAAACTGGCCTGAAATATTCGGGACTGATCGCCCATGAGAAACTCTTGGGGAGTGTCTTACCCGGATTCAATCCGGGGTATCCCAGAGCGATAGGATGATGTCTTTACTTTCTCGGCTATCCTGTATGCATTGCTCCACTATACTTTTGGGTGCATCCTTCTTCGTTCTCTTTGCAGGCCTCTTTGGGCCTTTCTGAATGCACTGCTCCTTCATACTTTTTGAATTGAGCATTAAATTAATTTGATAAGTTCTCATATTAGAAGCAAATATAACATTAAATTGAGCATTAAAATCAAATTAATAATGAAAATTATTTTCTGTGATTTTCTAATTAACCCGTCACTAAATATTATATAAATATATAATTTAATTATATTTTTAAATTGATTCATTATAATTTAATTCATCCGAAATAAATAAAAATTTACAATAAAATAATTCTTATAAAAAGCATTTAAAAGCTTTATTCTAAGATAATTATATATTAAATTAATGGATATTTTATATGAACACAATATTTTATGAAAAAGTTATCTGTTGACACAGATTACTCCAATGCACATATAACATGCAATATCATTTCATTCTCTTTACATCAAAACGCAATAACCATTTTAAGGGAAATATGATGGATGACTCCATTAAAAATAAGTAAATAAAATGATACAGTTCCTATTGATTAAGTTTCATATTGCTCAATAAATTTCTCCTCCTTAGTTTTTTATATAAAATTAGAATTACAAAATAACATTATACATTCAAAAAATATACAATTCAATTTGTTTTTTAGTAAAAAAAACCGTAATTTAAAAAACAAGTAGGAGCTAAACAATGCTAATAAAATTTACGCTTCTCAGTATTAATCATCTTGCAATATACAATATATATTTATAGATGCTACAGTATGAAAGATGTTATTAATGCGGTAACCTTTGGATATTTTTTTTACTTATAAATTTCACTGAAATTAAATTTTCTACGCGAGATATTTTGTTAACAATTCATCTCTTCCTGTTCCAATGTTAGTTAATGGAAAATAATGTGAAATTTCGCCAGTAGAGATCAGCACGAACTGCAAGTACACACTTCAATGACGTCACTTTTTTTAACGTTGAATTTATTAAAAAAACTAAATAAAATTATATTAATTCTAAAATAAAGCATTTAATTACACGTACTGTACAGGTACATGATTTTTAAATGTAAACACAGTATTAATAATTAAAACCTACTCGCTAGATGGCGCTTCTGTACGTTTGTAAAATTCAAATTTTGCTTAACCAATAGAATTGAATGTAAATTGATTAATTAAATTTAAAAATTCAAAAACTAAAATAACGGTTTTAATTTTAAATCAAAAACAGAAAAATTTAGTTAGCGTTGTTACGTAAATATCGCGAGAAGATATGCAAATTAGCTTTTTTTTTAAATTTTTTTTATAAAGATGTAAATTTTTTTTAATTTAAGAAAATTTTAGAACAGCAATTAATTATTTAATTATTTATTTAATACATGACTAGGTTAGGCCATATTTTTAAATTAATTATTTTTTAATTTTATTTAATTTTGTTTCTTTTTTTTAGAAAAGAAGCAGAAATCGAGATGGAAGGACAGTTTTTAGTAAGATTAATTTACGAAGACGAAATGACTTATAATATTGTTGCTGCAGCAGAGAAAGTGTTACGTATGTTTCTAATAAATTCTTTAAAAAAATTGTTAATTCTAATCAAATTTCGTTTTTAGATTTCTAAAGCAGTTACTATATATATATTTTTAATTTATTTTAGAAATTCCTGCAGCAGATATTTTAGAATTATTTGGAAAGATGTTTTTTGATTTTTGTCAAGAATCGGGTTATGATAAAATTCTACAAGTATTAGGAGCTACTCCTCATGATTTTCTACAAAATTTGGATGCGTTACACGATCATTTAGCTACGATTTATCCAGGAATGAGAGCACCATCGTTTCGTTGTACAGAAAATCAAGAAGACGGAACATTGATTTTACATTATTATTCAGAAAGAGAAGGCTTGGAACCAATCGTTATTGGAATCGTAAAGGTAATTTATATAAAATTTAATTAAATTTTAATTATTTAAAATATATTTTGTCGTTATATATTTAGGCTGTTGCGAGTAAATTACATAAAACTGATGTAGAAGTTGAGGTAGTAAAAAGTAAAAAAGATGATTGCGATCACGTTCAGTTTGCCATCATAGAAAAAGGTGATAAAAAATGTACAGCTGAACCAGAATTAGAAGAATTCGAAACTATGTCCTTAGAAAATAAAATAAGTCCAGCAACTTTCTGT
The DNA here is from genome assembly GCF_000671375.1 of Centruroides sculpturatus. NCBI lineage: Eukaryota > Metazoa > Arthropoda > Arachnida > Scorpiones > Buthidae > Centruroides > Centruroides sculpturatus. The sequence continues at coordinate 549,648 of NW_019384293.1, read as the reverse complement.
CGTGCTTTTCCTTTTCATATAATGTTCGATCGAAATTTGGTTATTAAACAAGCTGGAACATCTGTGGCTCGTGTTGTACCAGCCTTATCACAACCAAATTGCCTCGTTACAGATGTTTTTGATATGGTTAGACCTCACATGGAATTTAATTTCGATGCCATTCTATCACACATTAACACTATCTTTGTCCTTCGCACCAAATGCATGGAAGGAATGGAAAATGAAAACGAGCATTCCAGGTAATTGTTACATTGAGTTCTAAAAAATTTACAAATTTGATATTAATTCAGTAACATTTTAAATTATTTTCAGAATTCGTCTCAAAGGTCAAATGCTTTACATATCAGAAACGGAGTTGATTTTATTTCTCTGTTCACCAAGTGTATTAAATTTGGATGATTTGTACAGAAGGGGATTGTATCTGAGCGATATACCATTACACGATGCTACTAGAGATCTGGTACTGTTATCGGAACAGTTTGAAGCTGAATATAAATTGACAAAAAATTTAGAAATATTAACTGATAAGTTACAACAAACATATAGAGAATTAGAAGATGAAAAGAAGAAAACTGATAGGTAGGGAGCGAGTTTAAAGTGTATTATTAAAATGAGGCTAATTTGCATTTTTTTATAGGCTCTTATATTCGATTTTGCCACCAAGTGTGGCTAACGAATTGCGTCATCATCGCCCTGTTCCTGCTAAAAAATACGAAGGTGTAACTATTTTATTCAGTGGCATCGTTGGATTTAGTCAGTATTGTTCTAAAAATTCAGATTCCAAAGGAGCAATGAAAATTGTCAAGCTCCTGAATGACATATACACAACTTTTGACGTTCTTACAGATCCTAAAAATAATCCTAACGTATATAAAGTAAGTTAATATTTTTCTTAATTTTTTTAAAAATTAACTCTCGAATATAAAATCTATAATGTTTTTTTTTTAAGGTTGAAACCGTTGGTGATAAATACATGGCTGTTAGTGGATTACCTGAACCTTGCAAGACACACGCGAAGTGTATTGCTCGTTTGGCATTAGACATTATGGATTTATCTAAAAATATCAGGACTGAAGATGGAGAATCTATAGTAAGGCTTTATTTTTATTTTTTTGGAATTTCATCTAAATAAACTCTAATGCGATATCTTGTATTAGAAAATCACTATTGGGATTCATACAGGAGAAGTAGTAACAGGAGTGATTGGTAAAAGAATGCCAAGATATTGCCTCTTCGGTAACACGGTAAATCTAACTAGTAGAACAGAAACAACAGGTGAACAAGGAAAGATTAATATCTCTGAAGATGCTTACAGGTAAAAGAATCTTAGATTTATGGAATTGTATATAATTGATGATGTATATACGTTCTTATATTATGCAGATGCTTGCAGCAATCTGAAAATCACGATCCAGAATTTCATTTTCAATACAGAGGACCAGTTCAAATGAAGGGTAAAAAAGAACCAATGGAAGTTTGGTTCCTTTCGNTCTTCCTTTTCTCATTATATAACTTAATCACGTAATATTTAAGCACGATATTGGTTTACTAAGCGCAATATTCGATTTTTGAATATTAAATTAATTAATATATTATTTTTTAAAATTTTCCAGGTGTTTTTAGCAGAGAAATGATCAATAAATTAAAGGGAAATTTATTGATGAAGAGAAATAAAGTATCAGATGCATTTCTCATTGATGTAATGATCAATGAGAAATGCACTCAAGTTATGTGTTGTTACCTTATCTGAACGTGGTTAACCTCAACTAAAGAAAAGTTTTCTAGGAAATCTAAGTTTATAATTTTCTTAAGAAATCATTAATTATACTTTATAAAAGAATTTAAACACTAAATTTTGCTTCTTACATTAAAAAAATTATTAATTAATTAGTTAAATCCGTCTCATTTTTTTAGAAAACCATTCTTCCAGTAAAAATATTTTTAGACATGTTTTGAAGATTTTATGAAGATTTTCAAGGATATTTTAAATATAAATATATAAAATATAGTCAAAATTTGATATTGCATCACCATTTACTCGTCTCAAATTGACACTAAATCGAGTGTGGCGCTAAACTGAAGAACCTCAAACAATATCTAATAATGAGGTCTATACACAAGTTTGAATAAGAGCGTGAATTCACGTCATTTGGAAATAAGAATGTCGTTTTTAATCAAAATACTCTGTCCGTTCGCAAGTATTTATTGACACTGCGGGATGCGCTATTTTGAAAGACTCTATACGAGTTTCAATGTGAATAATTTATAAGAGCTATATGAAGATTTTTGTGCCATATGTACTCATAAGTATACAGTGAGGTAAGTATGATTATAGTCATATATAAATATTTTATACGGATGAAGCAGACTTAAAATATAAATGTAAGGATGACTTAAGGCAGGCCCAGGGGTGGCTGTGCCATTGTGCTATTTTCGGTGACTCTTATCCATTGTTCCAAATAATGAAATTCGATTTGATTATATTTTTTATATACGTATATAATTTTTAACGATTAAATTTCAAATATTTTTGTATTATTTGGTACTGTACGTAGCCTAAATTATTTAATAGTATGACTGGACTTTCTTTCTCTGGGGTACTCCATTATCTACAGATCCGTGGTAAAGCCATTCCAAATATATTACAACTACTACTAATATCATTAGTGTAGCTCATTCCTCAATTTAAGGTATGTGCTTTCATACAGTGTTTAACTGTAAATGTATGTTCTGATGTACTGTACTGTACTGTATACATACACTAAATATATGAAATTCTTAGAATAATAGGCAAAAATTAGACTATAATCATGTAAATTGATCTGAGAATGTGTAAAGTAAATAAATTAAATTTTTTAGAATTTTAGGTTAGTTTTATTTTTAAATTACTTTATTAATAATAATTATAAAGCATCAAAATTATTATAAGTTTATTCTTATATTTTATAAAATTATTCTAAAATTTTTTTATTTATAATATCGATCGGTTAAATAATAGTCAATTTAAAAATCGATAATGAATCTTGTTAATAGATAAAGATTACGTAGCATAAGCATCGTTATAGTTGATAAAGAAAGATTGAAAAATTTCGTCTGAAAGTAAGTTTATAGATTTAAATTTTTTATATTTTTTTAATGTAATATTGATGGTTTTAAGTAGAATTATAACGTAGTAAGCCTTAGAATATACATCGTATACACTTCAGTTAGTAGCTTAAGTACTTGTACACCAATAAGATTATCTGCAGTACTTACTGGAGAATTTTTATAATGTATTTTTATAATCTCTCAGTAACAGTAGTGCTGTTGGTAATCTGTTAGTAGTCCAGTCAGTAGAAGGGCTCACCAATGAACGAGGTTCGCGCCTAACATATAGGCAGGCCATGTAAAGTTTTCTGGGTTTTCTTCACGTGTCTAACACCTAAATAGAACCAGCTTCTCATAGAAGGTCCATCCAGGAAGTACCCATTGACAGATTACCATATTAGCATGAATGTATTTTGGTACTTTAAATAGTATTCAGAAGATTTAGCACGTTATCGAAGGGAGCGAATTTACATCTCGTTCATGATCTAAAGTTAAATGATTATTGTAATACATTAGCTATTTAATGTACAGTACATTACACTACACACAAACAGTGAGAAGTTAGTGTATACGGTATTACATTAATACATTATTTTAACATTAAATGTTACAATTAATATAAGCGTTTGTAAACAAATGAATATATTAAAACTTTTAAAGAACAATTAGCCAAAACGTACTGTAGTTCATTCAATGTAAATAAAGAATAGATTTATATATATGTGAGGCTTCTAAGCTATGACGTAAGGCCTTACATTCTAGCTTATATGAATATCGAGAAAGTTTCATCTGTAATTATTCAGTGAACTTTCTCTGTGCTTTAAATTTGAGACTTCAGTACACGTAAATCCAGCCTTATATATACTGCACATAGATCTGAACATATCACTTTAGTATATAAAATCAGAGATTTTTTCCAAATTCTAATTTATAAATTTCTTCACCCTCATCTGTTGTTACATCTGTTTGATTAAGTATACATCGTATGGGATATATGATTAAATGTGCAAAACGTCCTTCTGACATATTCTGTATAGGAAATTTATACTCTGAGATCAATAAAGAAAACAATCTTTAACAAAGATCCAGAGTTTTCATTAGTTGTGTCAATATTTAACAGATTTATTTCTTCCTTTTCTCATTATATAACTTAATCACGTAATATTTAAGCACGATAATGGTTTACTAAGCGCAATATTCGATTTTTGAATATTAAATTAATTAATATATTATTTTTTAAAATTTTCCAGGTGTTTTTAGCAGAGAAATGATCAATAAATTAAAGGGAAATTTATTGATGAAGAGAAATAAAGTATCAGATGCATTTCTCATTGATGTAATGATCAATGAGAAATGCACTCAAGAAATTTGCTGTTATTGCCATCTGTATCCATTTTTTCAAATATTGAAGTTCTTTGGAATTGTAATTGTATATCCCTGTTCCTCTAAAGAAACATTGATAGATCCTTACTACAGAATGTATCAGAATGTGATACTGATAGCTCCTTACTTCATGTTAATATTAGGTACAATAGTATACTTTATCGGTTTTGAAGAAACTAAAGTACTAGGGTCTAAGATTTTGTATATTTATGGAGATGATAACATAGATGTTATCTTCTGTCTCTTGTTTACATTCTCTTCATTTTACGCAACATTTCTCACCATCCTGCTTACGAGAAAATACGTAAATTTAACGCATTTCGACTTAGGCACTATGGACGATGAACTCCGATTCAAAATGGCGTCTTATGTAGATATTATGTTTATGATTTTTTTAATTTTTCACTTCATTTTATCTATAACATTTGCATGCCAGGTTGCATACAAGGGTTTTGATTACATAAGTGAAGATATGGAATATTCATTTGTCGTTATAGTCTTGTTTATCGTAGCTGCTGGTATTATTCATGCTTGGGGTATTTTATTATATGGTGTAGCAACGTGCATCCTAGTTTGTATGTGGATCACACTAAATCTCTATTCTATACATATTAAATTATTTAAAAAATCTAGAACTGATATCGATTACAAGTTCTTCAAAATGATTCATATGAATCATATCAAAATTTGCGAATGTTTAGAATATATAAATAAAAATACAGGATTTGTGAGTTTATCATCTTACGTTGCACTCATATGTCTCACTTGTTTTCATTTTTATATATTTTGTTTCTCGGAAATTAACCTTTTAATGAGATTCCATGTTTTCGCTTTGAGTGTCATTTACATTTTTCAATTGGCATTGTTATCATTTTATGCTGGAGAAATTGCTTCTATGGTAAATATTTTTAATTAAAGACATATTTAATTTAATAATATAAATTAATATTTAAAGATATACAAAAAATATATTTCTTCTTCTACAGTCAAGAGGATGCTTCACAGAACTTTGGAAATTTGACATTAACTTGGAGACAATTGAAAACAAATTTAAAGTCAGTCAACTTTTTGAAATTATAATTGATTTTTTTTCCTATTTTTCCAAAAGTAATTTAATTTTTATTCTGTTTTTTTTTTCTTTTTCTAGTTTTTCATCTTAATGAAAAAGTACAGCGGTATGCCATCAGGAGTCAAACTATGGAACTGTTCCGTAATCGTCAAGAAATTCGTATTAAGAGTAAATATTAATAAATTAATTTAAATATTTATATAGTTTTTTTTTTATTAAAAATATTTACTTTTACAGGGTTTAAGTTCTTTATATTCTTTATTTTCTACACTTATGCACCTTCACAACGTGATGGAAAATAAGAAGTCTAAATGTGATATACAAGAAAATTTTAATAAAAGTTTAATTAATATCTCAAAAAACAATTTTATTTAAGTTTTTTCGAGTTGTTTTTTTAAAATAATGTATTGTTTATTTTTAAAATTTTAAAAATAAATTTAAAGTAATGTTATCAAATTTGCTAACAGATGGCGCTACGATTACTAAAGTTACTTTACTCGTTAGATGGCGTTACAAATGTTTTAATGTTCAATTTCGTGTATTGTTATTGAGTAAATTAACCAATCACATTCCTTAATTTAAACAAAGATAATTTTTTTAAAAAAAATGTAAAAGATTAATAAATAAAGTAATTGATTTTTAAATCTATGTTGTATTTTCTCTTAATTTTTACACATTAATTTAGCACTTTTTTGATTATTTTACTGTATGATTTTTCCAATTGTTCAGTTGATGTTATATACTTATATAATGCCTTTTTTTTTGCTATAAGAATATATTCTATTATGCTTTATTTAGCTTAACAGTGTCATACATTATATATAAAATTATATAAACTTTTATTTATTGTTTAAAATATTGATTTTATAAAACTTTACACTACTCTGTTTACAACTTACGTGTATATATATAATGCTCTAGTTTTTACTGCAAAGTTTAAGTGTAAATAATAAGCTAGTGTTATATTGTCAGATTATTCTATACGCCATCTTACTTTTAAGAGGATTTTTTTTAATACTTTCCTGTTTACAGTGTACACATGTAAATGCTCTTTGTTATTGTAACCTACAAAAGTTGTACAGTACCTGTTCTATAACCTATAACCTACAAAATATTTACTTCAATAATAATAAAATCTCTTTATAAAATTAGATATTTGGTTACTTTTGTATCTGTATAACTCAAAATTAAACTTTCTCATATACAGTAAAATGTTTTAAACAATAAAACAATATACTGTATTTTCATTTTTAATTGTTAAATATTTTTTTAATTTTAATTTTTCAGATTAAATCTTAAAAAAATATCAAAACAAAACAAAAATTTGATAGTTTTCTTTATTTATTCCTTTAATAAATATATTATAAATTTACAGATAATATTACTAACCGTTAATATCATAATTTAATAATGTGTAATATATAGATTTTTATATAAAAGGGCCCTTAGGAGGAAAGGGAGGCCTCGACTGGAATCTGTATAATTAGATTTTAATTACGAATTAATAAAAATCAATTTATATAATTTCAAGTGTATAAGTAGTGAATTTAAAAACAAACGTCAAAAGATGTAGAGGGCCCGAAAGAGTGACATAGGGCCCACGGCAACTCCCTATAGCTTTGGCTATAGAAATATGATGGAATGTACTGTACTATACAAAACACATTTATAACAGAAAAATAATGAAATATACATTTGTTCTAGATAATACAACTGTGATAAAATGTACATTTGTTCTATTTATAGATTTATAATGAAATATACATTTTTATATTTATAGAATAATGTAAATTTCATTTCTTTATTTTTATTATTTATTTGTTATTTTTCTTGACGTCAAAATAGTTTCAAAAACGAAACAAATGTAGAACTAATAATGTAAAACGATACGTCACTAATAATATTCCATAAAACTTAATTCATAGGCATCATAAATAAAGTAAATACAGTCGGGTTATTTTAACGGTATAATGGAGCAGGGAACGTTATCCTTGTCTAGGAACAATATTGACCTGATTTGTCATCTGCCAAATTTATCTACAGGACCTCTAGTCTTTCCTCACGAGACCAATCTCATTGGCCATGTATAAAAAGAGTAGGCAATTACTGTCCTCTATCTAACTGATAAGAACTTCTTTAACTCACTATCCTCTCCATAGGAGGAGTTCTTATACCAAATCGTATCGTGTTGCCAACCTAGCCACCAATTATTAACTATAAACAAATTTCGTAAAATGATTCCTATTTGGTGTGGCATCGTAAATGAATTTATATGTTTCTACTTGATTGATATATGACTTCTTATACTATTTATAAAAGTTTTCAAGCTTAATATAAACTTTAACAGATTGATTTATGAAAGCTGGAGGAATTTTTTTGAATTTTTTTAACTTTGATTAAGTTAAAAAACACGCAAGAAAGTCTTCTCTATTCTGCTTTTATAAAGTGTAAAATATAGCGAAACTCGTGAAAATTTTATACATAATTTACAAAAAAAAACATATGTATTAAATGTAATTTTTATGTTTTTAACTTAATATACATTTTCTAAATTCTTCCAGATGTAAATTTTAAATTAAATTAAATATATAACTACGAATAGCGCCTGTAATTCGTCTACACTGCATAACAAGCGAATTAAACTACTTTTTATTCCTTTATAAAGTACAAATTTCCATCTATTTAAATACAAAATTGATTTTTAAAAATTTTAAAATTAATTACATTTTAAAAAGAATTTTTTAAAAATCTAATAATTAAATTTTTTTTTATCTTACGCTTCGTTATAGAATAAGAGGCTTAGTTTTATTATTATTATTATTATTTAAATCAAGTTTTGCCTTCAAAAAATACAAAATTTAACTCTAAAACGAAAGCCACAACTGATTTAATTTATAATTATTTCAAATGTTGGCTAGAAGTTGTTGTTCTTGTAAAAAAAAAATCGATTTAAACTGTATAAGAGGAGGGAGGGCCGTTTTTATCAAAGGAGCAATGATAAACTAATGGGAATTTTCAACCACCCCAACTATTTTTAGATTTTCCTTTTATCAAATAACATAATTAATATGAAACGAGGCTTGGCCTTAACGAAAAATTGAGATTTTTTTCGAAATTGCAATGAGTCATATCTTGGTAACAAAACAATTTTAAAAGACTATTTGGAAACAGTATATCCGTTAGAGTTATCCCTTCGTCTCAGAGGATTTCTTATCGTAACAAACGAAGTAGGAGCATCTCGGGTATCAAGGGAGGAGGTAGATGAGTCCATCGAAGGAGGCGTCAAGACAAAAGACGCCGCATATGTAAGACGATCCTCCCCATAGTGTTGAACTAAGTAAGAGTAGGAAACAGGTCTGGAGCCTTTACGTCGCTCACATAGATAGTAAAGTAATGGCAGACATTAAATCAACCCAGATGAGTGTTTGAGTTATTGTCTGTGTACTTGTTGTGTGACCAAGTTGTATTGAAGGTTATCGTCCCTCTGTTATTCTTAACTCCCAATACATAATGTATATACAGCTCTCGATCGTTTCGTCCACATCCCATTTTTGTGTCTCCTTATCTACTTTCTAGTCTCATAATTCTTATAAGTGCAATTAAATTTGACTGTCACGAAAATTGTTTAAGTGGTGTGATAATCCGTTATCCGGGTTCAAAATAAACTTGCCATTATGCACATTTTCTTGTCGATGATAATAGATATTGTTCTAATTTCGGGATGATGTTAAGTGCCTTCTTCGTTCTTTCCTGCTTTCTACGTCGATTTTTTAGTATTGGCATGTGATTTTTTTTTATATAATTTTTCACTATTTAGCTCTAAATAAGAGCATGATGACAACAACTATTCCCACTCTTATGTCAACATGAAGATAAGTTATGTCGATAGTTGAAAGGCCAACGACTTCAGTCAATTCGTAGTTTGAAACTAACATCTAAAAACTCCAACACACACGAAAAAAAAACACTTGGTAGATTATTTTAAGGAGGATTTAAATCCCTAAGTAGTCAAATTTTTGAAAAATCCATGCAATTTATGACTATTCACGTTGTCCATTTACGACAATTATAATTTAAATCACTATTAAATATATTTTTAAAGGATAAATTAAGTTATATTTAACTTATTTGTCCACAAATTTATTAATCCTTTGAAATTTAGTTTAAATTTTTGTGCCGTTTATAAGCATTTCATACTGAAAACCTAGAGAATCTATTGACCCATTTTACACCAATTTTAAAGAACAAATATCGATAGATATTCCTAAAATTTAGATTAAAAGAGCCGAATCTTGAATCTAATTTCAATGCTCTATCCTTATTCATATTTTAAGTGTCCTTTTCCTACTCGTGTCCTTCTTTTAAGTTCTATTCCTCTCATGATTTTGTTTTAAGGCTTTATTCCTACTCCTATCTTTATTTTAAGTGTTCTATCCCTATCCTTCCTTTAAGTGTTCTTTTCTATTCCTGCTTTTATTTTCAAATATTCTATTCTCACTTCTGCCTTTATTTAAAGCGTTCTATTCCTACTCCTGCCCTTATTTTAAGTGTTCTATTCCCATCTTTGTACCTATTTTAAGTTCTGTACCCCCTATTTCTAACTTATACCAACATTTTACATGATCTTTCCCTATTTTTACACGTTCCACTCCCTATCCCTTAAGTTCCTATCGCCCTTTCATCTAAACCCTCTATTTTTAGTTGCTCTATATTAAAGAACAGGAGCAATTACTTCACCTATTTTAAACCCAAAATATTTTTTTCAGGAGACGAACAGAGGCAGATACATTGGAGTAATTTATTCACATCTCAGACAGCCAATAGAAACGAATTTAAGAGAATGTAACACGCGGGAGGGGAGCTTAGATTTATAAAACAATGTGACCTCTTGTACCTACAACAAGATAAATTGCTTACTAGACTTTACTTTGCCATAATTACCTAACAATTTACTAGGAAAGAAAATGACAATAGCTTCGATATAATTGGCTATCCAGTTTGAAATTTACGTGTTTTCTTTTTTTCTTTTTTCTTGTGTTTTTTATTCTTATTCCTTCCGCCTTTTCGTGAAGATAAAAACTATTGTTTCACACATTTTCTACTTTTAAATTTTCAAAAACTGGTTTTCTCGTCACGTGAGGGGGGTCGTTTCATCTCTCATTGGCTCCTTCCATCGACCAATGGTGGCTCAGTACACGGCTCAATAACACGGAAATGCCTACCCATTCATTATATTGATAATAACAAATGGTATGTCGTGCCTGGAATGCCTAACATGGTTGCTTTTATTGGAAATAATTCAATGATTAGTAATATTAAATGGCCACGAATTTAATAAATTATCGTTTGTGATTGGGTAGAGTTTAATTTTGTTTAATTTTAATTATGATTAAATAATACTAACTAGTGTTTTTAATCACAATTTGTGGGCGAAGCTTATCTTTGTTGGGAAATTGTATCAATTTATGAGAAAATTATAAATCAATCGCGTGTTAAAATGCTTCAAATGATGATTTTTTTGGGTTTATTTAATGCTGTTTAACTTTAATTGCAATTAAATAGTATTTTAATCATAGTTTTGAGTAAACTAAAGCATACCTTATGTAGATATTGCATAAATAATAAGGAAAATTATGAATAAATCGGGCGTTAAAATGGTTATAATGGTGATTTTTAGGGTTTATTTAATGCTGTTTAACTTTAATTGTAATTAAATAATGTTAAATAGTACTTTTAATCACAGTTTGATGCAAAGTTATAAGGAAGGTGAGATTTATCTTTACAGGGAAATTATACAAATAAGAAGGAAAATTATGAATAAATCGCGTATTAATATGATGTTTTTTAAGATTTGCCTTAATGCTGTTTAAGTTAAAATGAGATTAAACACCATTAAAAAGTCATTTTTGCTACAATACACAATAGAACTATCTTCGTTACAGAATTACATTAAATGTACGAAAAATTACAAACACATTTTGTACAATCTAGCTAAATACTAATTAAAATTAAATTCAATTTGCTTTAATTAAGATTAAATCATATTAAATAACGTTTGACAACAAAGCTTTGTATGCAAATTGATAGGAAAGATGAAATTCTTTTGTGAGAAATTACAAATTTTGTAAGGAAAGTTATAGATAAAGCTTACGAGAAAATAAAAATTACAATTTGCTAGTTAATTACGTTTAACTCTAATTAAAATTAAACGCAATTAAACTGATTTTATCGCCATTTTTTGTTTTCTTTTTTACCCTTTTTAAATCACAGTTTGCGTAGAAGAGATGAGTTAAGTGATAAGAAGGATGAAGTCCATTTTAATTAAGATAGAAAAATTAATTTAAATTAATTTTAAAAAAAAAACGTTTTAATTAACATTTTTAACGTTAATTTTACATTATAAAAGTGACAAATTAATGATATTCCTTGTTAAATACAGGAGTTTGACTGTTTAAGTGATGCACTTCATCGCTCGTTGAAGTCAAATGAAGCATCAAACTTATTGGCTCTTAAAGTTCTTTAAGTGAGTTATAACACAAGTACATAATACTTTAACCTTATTTATATTATATTTACACGTCTTATATGTTAGGGAAGGTATAATGTAAACAAAGATACTAATATATATTCATAAATTCCAAAAAAAGCAATCCCAAATCAGCTCAAAGACAAGGAGTCCAATTTCTAAAAAACACACTCAAGTGTGCTTTAGAACGTGGATTTTTTTGAGAAATTCGATGGTTTTGTAGTCGCCGATTCAAAAAATACACTCAAATAAATGACAATTCGTGTATTTTTTGAGTTATCTGACAGTTTTTTGGAGGCTTGGTTCAAAAAAAACATGCTAAAGTATGCCGCAGAAGTGTATTTTTTCGTGGAATTTTAGTCATAGATTCAAAAAACACACTCAAGTATGGTACAGAACGTAGTTTATTTGAGAAATTTGGTGTTTTTGTAGTAACAGATTCAAAAAAATACCTTCAAATTAGTTAAATAGAAGATATTTTTGAGCTATTTTAACTTTTGGGAGGCTGTAGTTCAAAAAGCATACTAAAGTGTGCCATAGAACGTAGATTTTTTGGGAAATTTGATGGTCACAGATTCAAAAAATGCATTTAAATAAACTAAATAGAGGGTATTTCGTGAGCTATTTGACATTTTTAGAAGCTGTGGTTTAAAAAACACACTCTAGTGTAGCATAAAACGTGGAATTTTTTAGTCACAGATTTAAAATATACACTGAAAACTCGTGTAATTTTTGAGTCACTGATTAAGAAAACACACACGCAAATTGCCCAAAACATCTTGTATTTTTTGAGAAAATTCAAAATCAAAGAATTTTTAAGTGGACACTCAACCCCTTTTAAGGCCTCCTTGATAACAAGGGGGGGAGGTGATACTTAACCTCCATTATCCAAAAATAAAAAAATAAATAAATATAATAAATTCCAAAAAATCGATATTATCCAAAATTTAATTTAAAGAAAAACAGGAGGAAAAATAAATAAAAAAAAATTANAAAATAAAAAAATAAATAAATATAATAAATTCCAAAAAATCGATATTATCCAAAATTTAATTTAAAGAAAAACAGGAGGAAAAATAAATAAAAAAAAATTAAATATTTTTTAGAATATAAAAAAAAAAGGGTTCGGCGGCTGCTACAAAGAAGTAAGAAGAGTTAGTGTATACAAGTGTGTATATGGGATTTTTTTGACGTGTTACGCCGACATTTTTATGTTCAATCTCGTGTTTCTTCATAATTAGATACAGCTGTTACGTCAGCAAAGAACTATAGTTACTCTGTCTAACTAAGTCGAAAATATAATATACATGGCGAATAATTCCGTGTAATAAGCGGCATCAAACGATTTCTTGATAAACAGACATACGAACGGTCAACGAACTCTTTTTACAACTTGGTTTTTCTCGCACTCGATTAACTCTTTCTATAGGTGAGTCCTTTCTAATATATTATATGTATATATAAAAAAAAAAATATCTATACTATACGCTTCCATCAACCAATGGTGGCTCAGTACACGGCTCAATAACACGGAANTTAATCTAATAAAATTTATTGAAAAATGCACAGATTTAAAATTTTTAAAAATTCAAGAATTAAAAAATAAAATTGCACTTGAATTTTTTAAATATTTATTGAATTTTTGAGTATTTTTAGATTCTAAAAATTGCTTTAATAAAGTGGCCTAAAGATCAGTGCAGGCCTTCGATTTATCCCCCTAAATTTTTATACTTTTGAAGATTTATCATTGAAATTTAAGAAAAAATATCCATCTGTGTGTGTGTTTTATTAGATTTTTTGCATTTTTAGAGGCCTTAGAGTTTTATAGAGGCTTGATTTGATTATTCGATGAGCAACACTCGCTTCACCCGCCTAAAATTAAGCGAATGCTATCGATTTTTATAATATTTTAGCCAGTTATTTTCTAAAAATATCTACAGTTAATTACTTCTAAACTTAATTTTTTAGATAATTTTTTAAAAATATCTTTAAAAATTTACTTTAGAATTTAAATTAGACCCTCATTTCCATACACAAACAGTCAATTAACAGTAATTTACGAAGAAAAACTGCTGTTTTCTACGAAGGAACCACGAAGTATTTTCAGTCGAACACGCTTGTAAGCTTAATTTTTAGATGTTTTTTTTAGAAAACCCCCAAAAAAATCCTTGCAGAAATTAAAATAGAGCCTTATTTACCTACACAAATAGTCAATCCATAGTAATTTAGGTAATAATAGTAAGGAAAACTCCTGTTTTCTATAAAGAAACCACGAAGTGTTTACATTTAAACACGTCTCTAAACTCAACTTTTTAGGCGATTTCTTAGAAAAAAACCCCCAAAAAATCCCTGCAGAAATTAAAATACAGCCTTATTTTCCTACACAAACAGTCAATAAACATTTATTTAGTAGAGAAAACTCCTGTTTTCTATGAAGAGACCACAAAGTGTTTACATTTAAACATATCTCTAAACTTAACATTTTAGGTGATTTCTTAGAAAAAAAAAATCCCCAAAAAATCCCTGCAGGAATTAAACTAGATCCTCTTCCCTGCACGAAAACATGGAAAAACGTAGGAAGTATTTACCAAGTGTTAGTGGTGGAGAGGATACAAAAGTAACAACTGATGTCAGATTACTCAACAGTTAACAAAGAGGAGTCATTGGGTGAATTTAAGTCTGTCATTCTCAGAATTCCTGAAATCCAAGTCGGATCGACTTACAACCAAGACGACAGACATGTCATTAGATGGGCGACGTGATCATTCTGTCAACGTACTGTCAACGGTGGTCAAATTGTAGAAGATGTCCACTGCCCCTTAACTGGGTCCTACTGGCGCCAAGCATCTCACCCCATTCAAATATTCCCTCGTCCACGATCTTTAGGATTTTTCAGCGCTAATTGATGACGTTATATCGGGGAAAACGGGGGTCGAAACGAGTAAATGACATTAGAGGGGGGAAGGGAGAGGCGAAGAGGGGGGTAGGAGCAAACCAAGCGATGAATACTTTCGAAGAAATTTAAGGTTGGAAATTGTTGTTTTCGAATGAAAGTTAATCGAAAGTCGTTATAGTTGGCTGAACGTATAAAATGCAATGGGAGAAAAGTTGAATTTTATCAGATTTTTCTTCCGTTTTATTCGGAATTTCTGTTTTATTTTATAAAGATTTGTCGAGTAAGATCGCTTTTAATGGCTTCTTTCTTTCTTCTTCGACTTTTTTAACGGTTTTTTCCTTTCTTTTTAGCCTCAAAATTTAGTTTTTTCCACTCTTTTTACTCCCAAACTTTAGATTTTTTTCGCTTTTTTTCTCCTCAAAATTCCGCTTTTTAGGCCACCCATAACACGAAAAAAGGGGTTAAACATCTTCACTTTCTCCAAACTCGCCTTTAATTATATATTTTCTGATTAAAATCATTCAAAAATTAAATTCTTTAATGCTTTCTTTAAGCCATAAATGACACTTAAATCTGACGATAGTTTGGAAGTTCAAAGTTCAAATTTAGAAATTTACAACCTAATCTTGGACTTATAACTTAATTAATTTAAATTTAAACCTTCTAAACTTTAGAAATTTTATAAATTTGGCAATTTATTAACGATTAAATTAGCTTTATAAACGAATTTATGCGATTATTTTCATCATTTATATATGTGTAGATTCTCGTCACCTCTTCACTTTTATTGACGATCATTATACAGGAATCAAAATTTAGGAAATTATGAAGAAATTACGCACAATATAGAAGTAAATTTATTATTTCTTCACGCATATAAAACGTTTGAAAGTTTATTCCACCTATATAACGTGCTTACACCCCTACACACTTTGACCAACTTCACACGGAGATGTAGGACATAATTACACAACAACAACTACTGATCCACTTGAAATTGTTTCCTATTTAAGTCCTAAATAGGATCAAAACTAATTTCTTAATTTAAATCCTTTTAAAAAAAACTAGTTTAGAAGGTTAAAACAAAGAAGTAATTTCCTGGTTAAACAGGTGAAGTATCAGGAAAACAGTGAGCAAAAACTACTTTATTTATTGTTCTAACTCTGCTTTACTTAATTAAATTCTAATTATAATTGATTAATTATGAAATTTCATATAATAATCGAAGAAATAAGTGAAATTTTTATTAATTTTTTATACAAATTTCAATGAAATTCGAGGTAAAGTATCATTAAGACAACGACAAAAACGACGTGTTTACTTAATTAAGATGAAGCAAATATTAATTATAACTTATCAGTTATGAAATTTCATGAAATATTCGATTCAAAAACGTAAAATTTTCATTATTTTCTGTAAAAATTTCATGGGAAAGTATCAAGAAAACAGAGAAGAAACTACTCCAACCATTGTTCCAGTACATCTGTACTTAATTAAATATGAATTAATCACGAAATATTGGAAGAAAAAACGCGAAATTTTTATCAACTTTCTGTATAAATTTCATGAAAAAGTATCAAGAAAACAGAGCAGAAATTGTTCGATTACAGATGTAAAGTATCTAATTAAACATTAATTAACCGCGAAATTTCACGGAATATTCGAAGAAAAAACGTGAAATTTCTATGAATTTCCTATAGAAATTTTATTCTATTTTGACAGGAATTGTTAGAATTTCCTTCGAAAAACTTTAAAAGCCTTGTCGACGTCATAAATCACAGAAGGACCCTCCACAGATCGAGGGACAGTGTTAGTCGCCATGGTGGATGGAAATATTGCTTGTCTGGCACCGAAATTCTTCACTTTAATTAGCTAAGACGTGCGATCAGACGGATAGTGTCGTGTCGTTTCCAACATACACTCACTACCTGTAATTCCAGTTCCTTTCACTAATGATCCTTCATCATCACGATGCGGACACGCCTGGTCGACAATTGTCCTCTATAGTCCTACTACTGCCTGCCCCACTCTATAACCTTATCAAATACTTAAATACAACCCACCCCTTAAATTTGCATACTTTCAGCACTTTTTTTTGGGTGTATTTTCAGTTTTAAAGTACCTTTTCTCTGGATTTTTATTGATATAATTTAATCAATTTAATTTGCGCTCCTTTGCCTGTGGGATTTTAACGATTATCATTCAATTTTTTAATAGTTTTATCCTTCTGGAGACTGATTTTACCGCTTTTTTTGAGCCTCTAAAAACCATGTTATTGAAGGGTTTTGGTGGTGAAATTTAGTAAATATAATTAATTTTTGTGCCTTATTTATAGGACTTTAAACAATTTTAGCCTTTCTGTAGGATTTTGTTAACAAAATTAAATACAGTACAAATATTTCAACAACTTCAGTTATTGAATTCGACCTGTTGTGTCCCTATGGAGCGCTAATTATTTGTTGACGTTGAAAAACATTCTAAAGAGAAATTCTACCCCATCCAAATTTTCAGGTAACTTATGTAGGCCTACGTGTACTGTACCAGCTGATAGAAAACAACGAACTGATACTGTATGTAGATATGTCTTTTGCTTTATACTGTTAATATTGCTGAAAAAATAAGCATATATATAATGTGCAATAAATAAAATATAATATACAGTACATCTAAACTGTATTATTTATGTCGTTAACGAATTTTTCAGATTGGGCTGGTCCTGTTTGAGCCGGATAAACGGGGTTCCACTGCACTTACATATCACACAAGTGGTTTTAATGTTTTGACTCCTCAGTGTATATTTTGAAATTTTTTGCAAGAATGTCAAAAAGTTTAGCATTGCAGATTCAAATATATTCAGTGTTAATAAAATTATTATCGAAAACTCGAAATAAATTTTGAACAACTTTTGTCAACAATTTTTCGAAAACAAATTCCATAAAATTTATTGCAATTTTCAAATATTTTCCTAAAAGTAATTTTAAAACGCACTAATGCAAAATGCATATTAAGTTGTTGTTATTTAAACATCTGTTTTCACAGATGTAAAATGTCTACATCAACTACTGTCAAAACATGTACGTTGTTCCAAATGTTATGGCGAAACGGCCAATTTATGAACGCATGAAACCAACTTTAATTTTAAAAATATTATGAAATATTTAATAGGAAGACTGTACTATACAAATAATTAATGTTTTCATACATTTGAATTAAATTACAATAATTCTAAAGTATCACTAATTTGTTATTCATNGTAAATGTAGCTCCTTCCTTGCTCCTTGTAAATGTAGCTCCTTCCTTGTTCCTTGTAAATGTAGCCTCTTCCTTGCTCCTTGTAAATGTAGCTCCTTTCTTGCTCCTTGTAAATGTAGCTCCTTACTTGCTCCTTGTAAATGTAGCTCCATTCTGGCTCTTGTAAATGTAGCTCCTTCCTTGCTCCTTGTAAATGTAGCTCCTTCCTTGTTCCTTGTAAATGTAGCCTCTTCCTTGCTCCTTGTAAATGTAGCTCCTTTCTTGCTCCTTGTAAATGTAGCTCCTTACTTGCTCCTTGTAAATGTAGCTCCATTCTGGCTCTTGTAAATGTAGCTCCTTTCTTGCTCTTTGTAAATGTAGCTCCTTTCTGGCTCATGTAAATGAAACTCCTTCCTTTTCACAGCTTGAAAATGTAAATCAGGTTTGCTCCTCGTGAATTCGTTTTCTTAAATTTGGAAATTATTATCATAATCCTCACTCCAGAAACTTATAAATCCTACTTTTTGAAGCTCTTATAAGCTCTACTCAATTCTTCTCTCATAATATCACATATAGATCCATAACTAGATCTATATAGCCACACTTCACTTCAACACAAGCACTTAACACGTCTTTCTAGATTTTTAACTACGTATTTATAAAATTAAGAAAGGCCTAACACCATTTTACATTAAAATAATAAATTTTTAATATATTTATTACCAATATTTATCAGCTTAACTCTTCGCCAATTCCAAAAAATAAGTATAAATTTCCACACACAACCGGCACACATCTATACCTTTTAAAGACATTTTGGCTTTAAAAAATGAATTTGAAAATGCTTTTAATTATTTATTTAAAAAAAAATAACCATTAAACAAGAAGAAAATTACACAATTAGTTTAAAAAAATCAATTTGTTTACATAGATTTAAAGATTATAGAGAAAGGAGGAGGAAGAGAGGAGGAGGATGTTACGCTTGAGTCACGCTGTTGTATACACGCGCGTGTGTTCATCCCGCATCACGTTATCTCTTCATCTTCATTCGTCCGATCTCCAAAGCACATTGCAACAGATATAACTGATAAAAGTCATCCATATTCATTCAGTTGACTGCTTCTGGGACCAGATTTGCACTCCTACTCTTAATATGATTGTTACGACACTACTGGGGTTGACTTTAAGTACTCTAACTTGATTCAATTAACTAGTAGGACCTATTATAGAAAGAGTGGTCGACAGATGTGTTTAAATAAAAATTTCCTGCCCACTAAAGAAGGTAAAAATCATTGTCATTTGTCATTATCCCTGTAGGGGTTGCTTCGTTCTTATCAAGATTTCTAAAGAAAGGAGCGTACAAAACCACAAAATTTGCTGTCATTATAATTCATAGATGTAGGGTGATACGTCTTTTTACTTTAAATATAATATAATTAATTAATTATTTTTAAATTAAATTTTTTAAAATTTTAATGTAGAAAATGTTCGGCTTCTCCTTTAGACTTCTTTGCATTTTTATAAGAGGAAGATGCCATTCAGGGGCTATGATTATTTCTTCGTTTAATTCGTAAAAATTTGATATTTTTATAAATTTAAATAGTAGGAAATTATATAAAATTATATTTAATCCATTGAAATTATTAAAATATCGTTTCTGATGAACATATTTTTTTTAATTTAATGGATTAAATGTAACATAATATTTCCGAAAGGATATATTTTGTTTATCTTTAAATGTTCCTTATAAACATCTTAACCTTGCAAACTTGTCAGATGTAAAGTAACAGAAAATCATTTAAAATTATGTTAATATAATATCTACCAGATGTTTTCATAGTTTTTAATAAGATAAATTTTGAAAAAAAAAACCTCTTATTAAGACTCTCTCCACTACCAAATTTAGCTAGAAAATAGTGGTCTAAAATTAGCTTCTACTCATCATTTAACTAAATTTAACTAAAAATAAATGTTACTACTAAATTTTACACTATTTAATTTATATAATAAGCGGATAATTATCAGAATAAATTCTTTAGAACGTCTAAAACAAGCTTAGAAATAAGTCTATACCCATTGATAGCCTATAAGAGTTCATCGAAATATTGTGTAATTTATACTTTAAAATAAAGAAAACTATATAAATTTAGGTTTTTTTAAAGCTTAAAAGTGTTTAGAATTTAAATTTAGTGCGAATTTATATGAAAAAGTTATATAATTAAGGGAATTTGATCATCTTTACATCAACTATTCTATAGATGCTCTTCCATAAGGATGAGGGAAGGATGAGGGATGATTAGAGAATGGCGCTTGTATGGTTTCAATTAATCTTCAAAATTAGAAAAAAATAATTTCAATAAAAACATTAAACTTTTTTTAAACTGTTAAAACAGTTTATTTTATTTTTAAAATTAAACTTTTCTAGCTTTAAGAACATTTTTCTGTGATTTAAGGTAATAAGGATACTTTATGAAGAGAGAAACTTGATAAATTTATTTTAAATTATATAAAAAAAATTAAATAATTACAAATTTAATTTTTTAAATTATTTTTAAGATATAAATTTTTAAAATTTCTGACTTAATGATACAAAAAATAGTTAAACTATCAAAATCATCTCCGCATCTTTGACAGATCTCAAGATAAATCAGCATCCTCTTAAGAGATGAACATCTCTTTCTGGTTGATTTACCTCTAAAATTGGCAAATTTAAACGAGATTTTAGTAAATTTAAGTAACTTTATATCTATAACAAGAGGGGAAACCTCTGTAAAAATCCAAAATACCTCTAAAAAAATGATGCGGATTTATTAAGAGGAGTAGAAAGATAATTTTAATATCTTTAACATAAAAAACTAGTTATAAATATTTATAAAAAGAATATTAAAATATTTATAATTTTTTAAATCTTTAACTATAATTCTGAAGGAAAAGATACTTTTAAATTATCAAAATCCCTCATAATTCTACATCTAAAGTAAATCAACATCCTCTCGAGAGAGGCATTCTTGTTACTTTTACCTCTTATAATAGTACATTTAAACCAAATTTTAATAAAATTTAAGCAAATTTACACTTCTAAAATTGGAGAATTTATATTAAAAAAAATATATTTCTAAACTTTTATAGAAAAAGATGCGAATTATCTTACAATTACAGAGATTCTCTCTATATTTTCAACGGAAAATAAACTAAATCTATAACAATTTTAACAGTTTCTATAATTAATACTATAACATTTATAGTTTAGAAATTAGTTAAACTCTATTTTAAAGAAGAGAAAATTGTCTAAATTAACGAAAACCTTTTGTATCTTTTACTATTTACATATACACTACAACATAAAAAAATAGCATGTTAGAAGATTTTAACAGCTTTTAAAGTAATTTTATTATAGAAAATGATTTAAAACAGTTTTAAAATATGAATAAAACGTCTCCATATCTTTTAAATATTTTAATTTATTAAAAACCTCTATTCATCTCTCATAAATTTACATCTCAAGACCATAAACTAGCAATCCTGTTAATAAGATGATGCTCTTGTTACTTTTATTTCTTAAAGTGATGTATTTGAGATAAATTTTGATGAAATTTAAACAAATGTACGCATCCAAAATCACGAAAATCTTTATTAAAACACTCTAAACTTCTAAAAAGAAGAAAGATGAGTATTTATCCAGGAAAATTATTATTTATCACAAAATAAATAATAAAAAAAATCTTATACGAGAGAGTTTCATATTAATTCCACGTGTAAAAGTAATAAATTCAATCGAAATTTTAGTAAAAACTTACCTCTATAATAGAGAAATCCTCTGTATAAGAAACTACTAAAGAAATTGATGCGGATTTATCGCAAGAAGAAGAGGAGAGAGATGCCTTCCACCATCAAATATTAACACGATGCATCAATAAGAAATAAATAAGCATCATTTTAAGGGATGGTTTCTTATCAAATCCACGTGTAAAGGTAGTAAATTCAATCGAAATTTTAGTAAAAATTTATCTGTAAACTCGAAAAAAACCTCTGTATAAAAACCACTAAAGAAACAGATGCGGATTTATCACAAGAAGAAGAAGAAGAGGAGGAGGAGGAGGAGGAGAGAGAGAAAGAGAGATGCTAACATTAAAAAGAAGCATCAATAAAGATTTTAACAGCTTCTATAACAAATTTCAAACTTTGAGAATAAATTATAAGTTAATCCAATAGGAAATATAACTAATTATAAATCAATGAAGAGTTGTTAATACCTGTTTTGTTTTGGTAACGATGCAAATTACGTTGAGTTACGCCCTCGTAAACGGGATCTCCATTGACCGGCAAATGGCCAAGCGCATCGTAACAACCACTTACTATAGATCATACTTACTTAATTGCATTTCCTTGTTATATTCCTCTTTGCGCTGATGGCATTTCTTCCAATGGGATTTTGATAACAGGTCTCAGTCATCAACCAGATAGTATGTAGTGCAGTAAGGATATTAAATTTGGTGCGATGCGATGAGAACCAGAAGCCCTGCCTGCTTAACGTTAAAGTTGTTAAAACGATGGAATTAGTAGAACTGGCCAGATGCTAGTAAGATAAAGTTTTCCTCACCACAACCTGGAATCACTGCTATCATCGAGATATTTACTATACTCCCGACTTTTTTTTTACTAAAGTATGAGAAATAATCTTTGTGGAAATTTTTATGTTGATACCTTTACTCAATTATATTTCTTGCGCTTTTTTTTATTGTGGTCGTTAAATTGTGTTACGTGTAACCTGCGAAAAAATTCTGGATGTTTCTACCTTATTAATCTATGTATCTGCTGTGTATCTCTGTGTTTTTACGTATCTGTTTTATATCTGCTTTTCTGTGCGTGTTACTTGTGTATCTGTTATTGGTTTCTCTTACGTACCGCTGTATATGTACGTATTTTCTGTCTATATATATTGTTACGCTTCCATTATGCATCCTTATACATAGCTATTATATATATGTATCTGTTATATGTACCGCTGTGTATACTGTTGCTCTTCTAATATGTATCCCTATATACCTAGCTATTATGTATACGTATCTGTCATGTCTCAATGTAACTTTATATGGCTATTCTTCTATTATACATCCCTATATACATTACGTACTGTACACTGCCTTATTATGTAGGCTATATGTATTGTTAGGCCTAACTTAATTTAATTTATTATGCATCTACGTAACAGTTACGTGTCTATATACCTGATATGTCAGCTATCTTAGTGCACTTTTTATTAACCTATGAGTTTTATGTAACTCTACGTTGTGGAATTATGCACTTGTATGTTACTAAAGTCATTGGTAGGGTCGATTATACAATTCGTAAGCTATATAAAATGCCAAATGTGCCTTTTATATATGTACAGATAGTAAACAATACTTATACAGGAGTTTCAGAAGGACATTTAGCCCGGGTTTCACATTTAAAAAGCTCCGTGTAGCAGTAGCAATTAACACAAAACAGGCAAACAGGTAGTTACAGTTACAACATTTACAAAATTTACTATAGAATATATACATTACTATAAATTAGATACTGTACATTATTTGCCATGAATTACTTGCCGTGAATTAGCTGCTGACTAATTTATGACATTAATACTTTCCACAAATTACCTATTAAAGACTATTTCCCACCATTGTTTCCATAAACTATTGGCTATGAATTAGTTATTGTAGGGTTACTTGTAATGAATTAGGCCTACATGTAATTACTGCAGACTAATAAATTAGTTCTTATAAGCTGTTTTTAATGAATTACTTACTATATCTGTTTGCCAAGAATTACAGGCTGCTTACTATAGTCTTATTGCCACGAATTAGTTAGTTCCTGCTAGATGAAATGAATTGGTTCCTGTAAATTACTTACTATAGGTCAGTTTCAATAAATTAGTTACTAAAGATCATAAATTAGTTACTATAGTAACCCGCTACACATGACAAGAGGCCTATAGTCTATGAAGAAGTCTAAACAAGCCATTTATTACAGACTTCTTGCCATTGATTACTATAAACCACGTACAAGTAGAACCCCCCTATAACACTGTTGATAATTCCGTTTTATATGAATTCCACGTTGTACGAGTCACTTAGATTTTACAAATACGTGAGCCGTTCACAGCCCAGCACACGTATTTGTAAAATCTAAGTGACTCGTACAACGTGGAATTCATATAAAACGGAAAAATCAATAGTGTTATAGGGGGGGTCGACTGTACTACAAATTACTGTTACGAATTAGTTCCTGTAGACAATACACCATTGAATCACTTACCATAAACCACTTATCGCGCGCATTTAATCATTAATTAAGAACTGTTAAATCCAATCGAACTTAAGCCAGTTTAAATCAATAGAAACCGCTTATAATTTAAAAATTAAAATTAAAAAATATATATATATATTTTTTTCTTAATTAAAAAAAACATATTTAATGATTAATTAAAATGAATTACAAAATTAGACTGTTAACTCTTTGAATTACAGGATTGTTTTTATCGTGTCTTTGATTTCTAAGATGACAGATTGATTAGGAAAAAGAAGAAAATATGAAATTTTATCTACAGGAAGAGGGTTTCATCATCACTTCTAGTTAAGAAAGTGAAGAGGAAGTTACTCTCAATGTTACACTGATAATCGTGTAGAGGGGTATACGAGGGGGGTGATTTAGGCACGAGGCCCTAAAGTACTACTCTGTAGAGAGAGAAGGCCTCAAGTGATCCTTCTCCTCTAAAAGATAATTATAAATTTAGAAGAGCAAGGCCCTCGGTTGTAAACGTATAGCGTGTGAGGCGCTATACTGTAGCTTGTGTATAAGTGGAGTTTACTTATAGTAAGGTAAAAAAAAAAATCAAATATAAAATCGTCTTATTTATTAATTATACGAGATAAATTAATAATTAAAAAAAACTCAGAAAGTAGCGAGAACAGTACTTAACTTCACCCTTAATTTTACTCAGTAAAAATGCATTTTATAATAAAATTTATAAATTAAACTTATAAAATACAATACGAATTTTTAAATTTTTAATAAAATAAAATTCTAAATCTGTAAATTTATTTTTTTTAAAAAAAGAAAATGAAACGTATTAAGGCGTCAATCAAAAAATACATGACGCGTGATTTTTCCACCTCCTTACCTGTTTCCCGACTGACGTCACAAGTTATAGAAGTAGTAAAGAGCAAGTAGCGGTAGAGCCCCGCCTCTTCTATCAACAGTCTCCGCCCAAACGCTGGTATACTCTGTCTATTATTGATGAGTGTTGGTGGGCCGCTAAGGCGGTTCTTTACCAATGTCACCGTCTCCATAAATGTTATACTGTAAAAGTGCTTTACGACTGACAACACATAACGTTATTTAGATATAATATTACA
The DNA here is from genome assembly GCF_000671375.1 of Centruroides sculpturatus. Classification (NCBI taxonomy): domain Eukaryota; kingdom Metazoa; phylum Arthropoda; class Arachnida; order Scorpiones; family Buthidae; genus Centruroides; species Centruroides sculpturatus. The sequence continues at coordinate 524,056 of NW_019384293.1, read as the reverse complement.
TTGTTCTTTAGGCATTTTTTTTTCTCTTTCTTCTTTCTTACATGAACAATATCTTAATTACTTCTTCTTCCGAANATATGAATTCCATGTTGTACGAGTCACTTAGATTTTACAAATACGTGAGCCGTTCACAGCCCAGCACACGTATTTGTAAAATCTAAGTGACTCGTACAACGTGGAATTCATATAAAACGGAAAAATCAATAGTGTTATAGGGGGGGTCGACTGTACTACAAATTACTGTTACGAATTAGTTCCTGTAGACAATACACCATTGAATCACTTACCATAAACCACTTATCGCGCGCATTTAATCATTAATTAAGAACTGTTAAATCCAATCGAACTTAAGCCAGTTTAAATCAATAGAAACCGCTTATAATTTAAAAATTAAAATTAAAAAATATATATATATATTTTTTTCTTAATTAAAAAAAACATATTTAATGATTAATTAAAATGAATTACAAAATTAGACTGTTAACTCTTTGAATTACAGGATTGTTTTTATCGTGTCTTTGATTTCTAAGATGACAGATTGATTAGGAAAAAGAAGAAAATATGAAATTTTATCTACAGGAAGAGGGTTTCATCATCACTTCTAGTTAAGAAAGTGAAGAGGAAGTTACTCTCAATGTTACACTGATAATCGTGTAGAGGGGTATACGAGGGGGGTGATTTAGGCACGAGGCCCTAAAGTACTACTCTGTAGAGAGAGAAGGCCTCAAGTGATCCTTCTCCTCTAAAAGATAATTATAAATTTAGAAGAGCAAGGCCCTCGGTTGTAAACGTATAGCGTGTGAGGCGCTATACTGTAGCTTGTGTATAAGTGGAGTTTACTTATAGTAAGGTAAAAAAAAAAATCAAATATAAAATCGTCTTATTTATTAATTATACGAGATAAATTAATAATTAAAAAAAACTCAGAAAGTAGCGAGAACAGTACTTAACTTCACCCTTAATTTTACTCAGTAAAAATGCATTTTATAATAAAATTTATAAATTAAACTTATAAAATACAATACGAATTTTTAAATTTTTAATAAAATAAAATTCTAAATCTGTAAATTTATTTTTTTTAAAAAAAGAAAATGAAACGTATTAAGGCGTCAATCAAAAAATACATGACGCGTGATTTTTCCACCTCCTTACCTGTTTCCCGACTGACGTCACAAGTTATAGAAGTAGTAAAGAGCAAGTAGCGGTAGAGCCCCGCCTCTTCTATCAACAGTCTCCGCCCAAACGCTGGTATACTCTGTCTATTATTGATGAGTGTTGGTGGGCCGCTAAGGCGGTTCTTTACCAATGTCACCGTCTCCATAAATGTTATACTGTAAAAGTGCTTTACGACTGACAACACATAACGTTATTTAGATATAATATTACATTGTTCTTTAGGCATTTTTTTTCCTCTTTCTTCTTTCTTACATGAACAATATCTTAATTACTTCTTCTTCCGAATAATGTTAGTATTGTTTTGTGTGTGTGTGTGTGTGTGTGTTTTTTTTTATTATTCTTTGCGGGTTTATTGTGCTTTTTATGCGATTTCTTTATCTGTTTATGTCTTAATTAAAGAATGACGTTTCATTTCTTTGGTTTGTGTGTTTTTGGATGATTTTTTTAGATGAATTTTCCTACTAAATTTGATGAAAATTTAGTATTTTGTTTGTTTACTTTCGATTTTAGAAGGATTTTTTTTTAAATGTTAATTAGCTTCTGTGCGTGATAAAAACGATTATTTCTTTGCTAATTTGTGTTTTTTTGGATGATTTTTTAGATTAATTATGCAGCAAATTTGATAAGAACTGTTACTCTTCTGTTGATTTGTGTTTGTAGAAAGAATTTTTAGGTTAATTTTGCCTTTAAAATTCACTAAAATATAGATTTTTCTTTGTTAATTTGTGTTTTTAGAATGTTTTTTTTTTAGATTAGCTGCTATTTATCTGAGTTTTCTGGAAGTATTTTTAGATTAACTTAACTTCTAAATTTGATTGTTTTAAATTAAAATTTCCTTTGTTCGGTTGTGTTTTTTTTTAAAAGATTTTACATTAATTTCAGCTTCTAAATTTGATTTATAATCTAACAAAGACCAATATTTTATACTTGTTTATTTTTTGTGTGTTTTAGAAAGCAGATTTTGTAGGTTAATTGTACTTTCACATCTAGGTTTACGTGTTATTTTTAGAAGTATTTTTTAAGCTTTGTTTATTATATAATTTTAATGAGATTTTTTTAGGGTTAAAAACGAACGTTTAAGGCATCTACGATAAAGATTTGCATCAACAACAATGCATCTTATCATCAGTTAAATCAAAATAATGCATCCTATAATTCACTATAACAAAATATACGGATCTCTATCATCATCTGTATAAAAAAAAATGGAACCTAAGTATCAATTGCATCAGAAAAATATAGTCTTATGAGCAACTGTAAGTATATTAACTTACAATTACATTAAAATATGCGCCCATTAATCAGTTACAATTTTAAAAATTGGATTTTAATCATCAGTTACGTTAGAAAACTTGGGTCTTAATTACATTAAATATGAATTCTAAGCATTATCTTCATCAGAATATATGTATCCTAAACATTAGAGTTCAGAATTTTAGATGCAAATAATCGTTATTTGCATTAAAAAATAGATCCTAGTGATCCTGCACCGAAAACTAAGGCTTATAATCCTATTCCTTGCATCAGAAACATGCATAAACTACATGAAAAAATAATGTTTCTTATCACCATTCTTTGCATGCATCTTATCATTATTTTATTTGCATTAAAAAATGGATCATAGTAATTTTGCACCAAAATCTAAAGACTTTATCCTCGAAGATTCTTTAAATTTCAAGATTTCAAGAGAAGATTTCAATGAGTTTAATCTTCGTTGCATTAGAAACACGCATAAACTGCACCCCCCAAAAAGGGTGCAGTTTATGCGTGTTTCTAATGCACCTTATCACCACTTGCATCAAAAAAAAAAAAAAGAAAATACACTTTGCTTGTTTTTGATTCAATTCTTACCATCCCACTGCCCTACTCTTAAAAGAAACACAATAAAAAAAATAATATATATCTATATATAAACTTTAGTGCAACTAATAAAACGTTTAAGAGTGCAGGGAACCAAATAGGCAATATGTTCTAAAAAAAATCCCATAGCAAGAGAGATATATATTTGTATTTAGACCTACTTAAAAGTTCTACGGATAGGAAAGTGTAGCGTGTGATAACATTACACACGAAATAGAGGGAATTGTTTACATAGTAAAAGCTTCGGAATTTCTAGGTATAGAATTACACAAATCGACTCCCTTTACGCTTCTAGCCACCAACCAACCACCTCAGTTCTGGAATACTAAAAATTCTCCAGCTATAGAATCATGTTACAACAGTCATAGCATGGCAATGCCCGGGCATTTTTGTTTTTACTTTCTTTCTCTCGTTCTTACCCTTATTGTTGTCGGTTCTTTTTCGGGGGAGGATTTAGAAAGATTTTGACTGGACACCGCGACTTGATCCTCTTTCACACAAGCTTCTTTGTTCTGTTTCCACTAATTGAGAATGTAATTAACTTTGTGTAAGTTAAATGACAAATAAGTTTGTGTGCGTATGTGTTTTTTTTTTCCTCTTCTGTTCATTCGATCCTTGTCACTGATAAAATTTATGGCATTTTAATAATAATATTTTTAAATATTAGTTTATAAAATTAAATTTTATTTTTTTTACAACATTTTGATTTATATTGTGAAGTCTTTAAAATATTTTATTTTGATTAAATTTTATATCTTAAAAAATTTTTTTTTTGGTTTAAAATTTAATTACATTTGTTATAAACTTGTTTTTGTTCTAAAATTTAATTCGATATTTTAATTACTTTAATGTTTTGTTTTTAACTTTAATTTAGTTCGATTACGGTTTAATTTTGTTCAGTTTCATTTTTAATTAATTTACATTTTTAAATTTGTTCAATTACAGGTTTAATTAAGTTCGGTTTCATCGCTTTAATCCATTGTTATCTTAATTTCGTTCAATTTCGATCAATTTCATTTAAGTATCTTAATTATATTCAATTTCACTTTAATTTCGTTCAGTTTCACTTTAATTAAGTTCGATTTTAATTTAGTAAAGTACATTAAACAATAAAGCGATATTTTTAATGAATTTTTTTAGAGAAATAATTCTTTAAATTTATTTTTTTAATTAAAAAAAATAAAAATAATAATAATAAAAAATACATATCAATGCGTAAAGATTTATCGAAGGAAATAGATCGATGTCACGAAAACGTTTTTTAAATGTTCAAATATCATCACAGATGTTTTGCAATGTTGCCTTTTTTTTTCTAATATATACTTTAGAGCAATGATTGATGTTAACTGTCTAAATGCTTTGATGGCGGAACTTTGTCAAATGACGTCAGTCTCTTAGTTAACGAGGACTTCTCACACACACGCACACACAGACACACATACACATCGCACAATTTTCCACCTACGCACATAATATGTAACCTTACACTGAAATTTTGAAACTAGAAATCATCTTAAACTTCATATAATATGAATGACAAACCTTGCTAAGGACTGATCTTTCGTCCTTCTGAAAAAAAATCATGTGTTTTTTTTTGTTTATTGGTGATAAGAATCACGTTTATCAACAACTTCTTACCACGTATAAAATCAAAATTTAACAATATTTATAAACATTTTCGCTTAAAGTAATTTTTTTTAAAAAAAAAAACCTCTGATTATTTTATAGAATACATTTAAAAAAAATTAAAAAAAATTAATTACCTCCAAAGAAAAGCATTATTAATTACTTTAACATTATCTGATTAAGTAATTAAATTAATTATTTTTCAAGCTTAATGATAAAGTGTTTTTTGATAATTTATTACGGTTATTATTGTAATTTATTAAAGTGTTTTTAGATGCTAAAAAAACATGATAAAGTATCTTCAGCTGAAGGTTACGTGATAAAATATTCGTTTAAATAAGGTAAAAAATAAATAATTAATTTTTTATGCCTTGAATTTGTTCAATTAAAACTTTAATTTAGTTCAATTTTAGTTTAATTCATTATCGTCTTAATTGTGTTCGATTTCATTTTTAATTTTGTTCAGTTTCATTTCAAGCTGAAATTGAACAAAATTAAAAATGAAATTGAACACAATTAAGTTAACAACGGATAAAACTGAAATTGAACGAAATTAAATCTATTGTCATCTTAATTTTGTTCAATTTCATTTTAATTCTTTGTTCTTTATAGAGGATTTGACTTGTTAAATGGCGTGATACTCTCTCATCTAGTCGAGGCTTTATTTATGTAAATATATAATAAAAATAAAATAAATAATTTTTATGAATATATAAAAATAATAAACATCAAAAAAACGCTTCAAATAAAAATTAAAGTTTATTGTAAAAGGATATTTTCGACAATAATACTGTATAGAGAAGAAATCACTAAACGTGATTATGTATTTTAATATAGATCTAATTAAAAAACAGACAGATGAAATGTGCCTTGTTGTTGTTGTTGTTTGAAATTTTTTTTTATAGGAACCACATAAGTTTCCTTCATCACAGCGCCAAGTATAAGAATTACAAACGAATTATTCATATATCTGCTGTATATACACACACATTATATATATATGTATAGCTTATGTAAGACAAACCGCATTTATACAATGTTTTTTTTTGTTGTTGTTTTTTTTCGTAATTTTCTTTCTCCTCTCATCTTTATACACTTTTTGGAAATCAACCCGAGGCATTACAATAATAATTTAATTGAACACGAAAGAAAATGATGTGTATAAACGTTACAGATGTGGTATGCAATACGGGAGCACTTCAGAGCACTTTCTGTTCATGGATCGTGTTTCAGTTCCAATGCCCAGACGTGTTGTGGCCATCCAGTTCTTCCTTTCGATTTCTTTTCTGTTCCGTTACCTGTTATGAGGTTTGCCTAAATTAAAAAATAAAATAAAATCAAATAAAATAAATTTTAAAAAAAAATTTAGTATCTAATCTATACAATTTAGCATCTATAGAAAGGTTAGATTAATGTAAGAAAAATTGAATTAAACTGCCTTTAGATCTAAGCTAGATAGGATCAGATCTAATTTCATTCTGTTTGATCATAATAGGTGGAGTCAGTGGAGAGAGGGGGGATGAAGCATGCAGCTGTTTCTATCTAGGAAAAAGAAAAAGCCCTACTTTGTAAAACGTGTCTACTAGAATTATAAGTTATAGTAAAATGGTTACGAAAATTCTTTAAGAGTGAAAGATTAAACATTTCATGAGATGATTTATTGTTATTTTTAAAAGTAGAAAATAGTTTTATTTGGATTATCCCACAGTATATCATACAATCGATCCCCCCTCATGTTTTCTTTTTATATAAAATGGTAAAAGAGAAAGAAAAAAAAGTGATTTTTTGATGGCGGAAGACATCCAGACACATGGAAGTCCATCCTCATCTCGAGCATCAATAAGTCAGGAGGCAACATCCCGGTTGTCATAGCAACGGTTGGCATTGGTCCAATCTTGTGCTGTTTTTCTCTCAATAGGCAGTCAATTTGTCGGGCATTAGAGCACAGTACATTTTGCTAACAGCCTTCACTCTGGTTACCAAAGTTTATTTGTTTGGGTAGTTCTGTACTAGTTTGCTTATGCATCATTTCCAAATCTGCACCCATTTTTATAAATATTATTCTTAAAGAATCAATCATTTTACCTAACCAAAAATAGATATTATCCCTCCACAAACGGGAGTTACCATCATTAAAATTTTGGTTCCGTACAAGAAAATTACGTTATAGAGTAAATAAATGACGAATAAATCAATAGAAGGGAGGCAGCAAGCTTATACAAACAGTAATGTTTTGTATTGTCATTCTATCCAAAGATTGGTATGGGATGTATGCGGCAGGTGCATAATATCTGTAGTACATTGGTGACTTTAACACTATGGAATTTAATAACGATTTTAATGAATGTTACCAAGAACAAGGCATATGTTGCCTTGTTCTTTTGGTAATTCTCCATAACAGAAAACCAAAATTTTTACATTATTAAATGTGAAAAATGTAATATTTTAAGTTAGAATTTTGATAAACCGTATTGTACAAGAAAGCATTTTAAACTTTCGTAACATTTAAACAAATGAATTTCTGTAGAGGCCCGAGAACTACAAGCTTAGCTTATAATTTCACAAATAATCTAAAAAATATTTTAAAAATTTAATTTTTAAGTACTAAAAGTCGCATTCAATAAACATACTGATCTTCCTCTAAGGCCTGTTGTTATAGCCTTATGTTAAGGCCTTTATACACTGTAACAAAGAAATTCCTCAACAAAATTAAATAATAAAATTAACATCTTTCAACAGTAATATATATCAAAATAATTCAAAAATAATTTCAACTTCCATTACAAGCAATGGACGTGGGTAGAGGAAGAAGAAGAACTCATTGAAGATTATAGGCAATAAATAAAAATTAAGCATAGTTTTAAACTGTCCAGCATAATTTTTACAAGACAGAAAAATTACAGAATAATATTACAAGATCATAAACATCAATTGTCAGAAAAAAGTACAGGGAGCAGTAATTTCAGTTAACAAAACTTATAATGTCTTTGTAGGTTCGTTTGTAGATATATCTTTGATATAATTGACGTGAAACGAAGCAGATGTATCCCAATGGGATGAACTGTTTTTACTTGTTAGCGGTCAGGCAGTTTTGATAAATTGTCAAGTGCAAGAAATCTTCTAATTCGTTTCGGGAAATCCTTTATACTTAACTGTTTTTCTTCCCCCTCCTTCGTATTCTCCCTATCTATTAATATTGATCAATTTTTTTGAATATATCTTTTGATAGATGTGTTTATTCTCATCCCAAATGGAAAAATTAAACCGTAAGGATTTCTAGATAAAAAAAAATTCGAGTCGAATGGATAAAGATCTAAAATGAAACAAAAATTTATATCGTGTAAGGTTCTAGAATAAATTAAAAAATTAATTTAACGTGAAATTAAAGGTTCTAGAATAATAATCGAGTCGTATCTTTGTAATTGTTTCTAGAATAAAATGTCCGAAAAATTATAGTTTGAATTAAAATCTATTTCGAATCTGTAAATACTGCATATAAATTTTATTTTAAAATTTATAGAAAAATTCATATTTAAAATTGTAATCAGTTTCGTAATAATGAAAATAATTACATTGTTATGTAACAATATAAAAGATTCAATTACAATTGAAACTGATTAAATAGTAATAATAAATGAAACTAACAGCTGATAAATTCTAGAAAATATAAACAGAAATTGACAAGATTCTCTATAATTTATCTAGAATTTTTAAATTTTTTTAACATTTATTTTCGTACATAGACAACGCTTTACGGCTTACTTTTTAGCTTAGCTTAGCTTATGGCCAAGAAACAATTTTAATGTTCTAGAAGCTTCAAAATATTCAAATTAATTATAGAAAAAACACAGTTAAGAGTATAATACATTAGAATTTCAATTATTAATTATTCTAGCACAATCGATCTAGAATCGAAATTATTCTGTAGAATTTATCGTCACATATATACGAATTCTAGAAATTCTAGAATTTGATTAAAATTAAATTATTTTCAATTTGAAATAATTAATATCTTAGAATAAAAATTATAAATGTAGAAGGCCGAAAATAGCATTTTTTAAAATAGTCATAGGCTAGATACATAATCTTAGTTCGTATACCGGAGTAGTTTTTATGTTACTGAAAGCAAATATAAATCATTAAAAAGAATTATTTTGAACGTATCAGTATCAAAATCGGGTAAGTTTAACAGTTGCAGAAGCAATATATTTATTGTTCATCATTTATGTATTTTTAGAGCATATTTCTAAAACGGATAGGCTCTTTGCCAAAGCTACGATTCGTTTTAAAGAAAGAAATTTTAAAGTATTTTACTTAAAAACCAATTATAACCACCTTCGGGCTTTCGGGAATTTTGTTTAGAATTATATTTTTAGTTTAAACCGAAATTAATTCTGAATTTAAACTCTAAAGTCACTAAAATTGTTCTTAGGAAGTTTTTCTATTATATCTAAATTATTTAATTCAATAATTGAGTTAGTAGATCTTTGGCATATAAATAAAGTAGTCTATAAACCATCAAACAGTTCCAAGAAGAGAATAAAAATAAGATAATTTATTAAAAGTAAAATGATTTTTTTTTTGTAAAGATTAACTGATAAATTTCTTTTTATAGATTTAATTTATAGTAGGCCTTTAAAAAATGCATATTCTAAGTATTTTCTGTTCTAGAATACACATTTTTTTAAGTATTTAAAATCAATATTTTTATAATAATACAATTTTAAAGAAATTGACGATTAGAAATATCAATTGTTTCATTTCATTTATAGATAAAACACAACAATGAAATTTTCTAGAATAAATGAAATGGATATGTTTTAAAACGAATTCATTTCAAACAATTAAACGAATTAGTTTTAAAACTGATCTATTTCAACAATGAAACTTTTAGAATAAATGAAATAGATCAATAAGTTTCATTATTGAAAGGGATTAATAAAATTTCGTCATTAGTTTGGGTTCTAGAATTTCAATTTTTCTAGAATTTATGACACTTAAAAAAAAAAAAAAAAGTCAAAACAAACTCTTTCACACTTTAAAAAAGAAGCAGTTACACGACTATTTATACCTTTATCTTATACAATTTATATATAAATTTAAAATAAACAAAGTCTGGACTTGATACATTTATGAATCAAACAATAGATAAAAATCAGTCAAGCTTAAATATCGCCAAAAAAAACCCTAAAAAATAGATTATTTTAAGCTAGTGTCTCCATCTATTGAGTAAAATTCTAGATTTAATACCTAAAAAAACAAAATAGAGTTTTTTAAAATGCAAGAAATAGATTCAATTCCTATTTCTAACTTTGAATTTAAAAAGTCTTCTATAAAAATAAACATATACAATGCAATTAACACGGCTCTCGCTTATTTTATGCATATATAAAAGTGTATAAATATATTAATTTTTTTTATTTTTATGGCTGAAATTCTTGTATATACATAATAAATTGAAATTCGAAACTATAATGGATATATAAACATAAAACGTGTGATATATACCGAGATGAATCATCAATGCAGTTGCTTAAAATAATAATTCTGAAAGAAGAATAAATAAAATGTAAACATTAATTTAAAAAAAAAAAATAGAATTAAATATGAAATTCAAGACTTAAAAAAGTCCTATGTAGGCCTTCATTTTCTTATTCTATCGGATCGAGCCTATATAAAGAGTAGCAAAGATAATAATAAATAAATCTGCTAAACACTCTTACACTCTTAAATATTTTTATTTTCAAGTTTTAAGAAGTCATATCGTATTTCTACTTAGTAATTAATTTTAAAAGATTTTTCTTCTTTTATCGACCTAGTCAAAAATAGAATTCGGTTTCATTCAATGGACCTTTCTATAGCACTAAAGGATCATATGATATCGAAAGAAAAACAACAACAACGAAAAAATATATATTTTATTACGTCGTCGATATTCCAAATTTAGATTTAATACTCCATAAGACTTAATAATCTTAACTAAAACTTAGTAATTTATAGATCTGCACGATACTAAAACAGTAGGCTACTGAACAACACTAAGCGCTTTATAATCCTGCACAGGACTTAATATGAAGGGTCGACAATCCCGAGGAATTTCTGCTGTTCACAGCAAGCTAGAATCTTTCCTAAATGTTTTCAACTAATAACTACTGCATACTCTTGTATAGGACTTGATACTCTCAACTAAGACCTTCAGTCCTTCATAAGACAATACTCTCAAATAAGATGATACTTTTATAGTGTTAATATTTAGCCAATATTTAATGCTCTTAAAAAATACTCCAAAAAAGAAAGCAAAAAAAATAAACAAAACTCGACATTTGGACTTACAATTTCTTTTCTCCTCCTCTCTTCTCTAGACTCTAATTTTTTGGTGAGTTCCGCTTTGAAACCACCTTCCGGTGCTCTCCCCGGATCATCTTGAGCTAACAAGTCCATAAGATAAGCAATGTAACTAGTAGCGAGTCTCAAAGTTTTAATTTTTGATAATTTCGTATCAGCTGGTACGTTTGGAATGCAATCTCTTAACTCTGCGAATGCATTGTTGATACTTAGTGTCCTCCTTCTTTCCTTCCTGTTTGCCGTCACTCTTCTCTTCACCACGCGCACTCCTTGATGTATCTGAGTCTCTTCCTGTACAATCATGCCATTCTGTGCCACGGTTAACTGATTGGGGCTCGAAACGTAACCGGGTGGCGGGCTGTAATCGGTGCTCGCCGGTGACATATTTGGGCTCGTGTTGTAACTCCAGGCTGACGGATAGTACGATTGCTCCGGTACGTTAGCTGATGATTCGTAACGAGTTTGATAGTATGGTGTATACACAGTGTCGGCAGAGGCGTAAGCCGGTTGACTATAACCGCCAACCAGACTCATGGCGCGCACAATAATGCTAACCAGAATCTGTCTGGTTTCTGTCGCGTTATAAGGTCTCTCACTGAACTATCAGCAAAATTAATGTCTCTTTTAAAGGGAGCCACCAACTGATGTTGCCAGCTGGTGATGGTTTTTTGCTCGATTCCAGTTCGCTGATTCAACTGTATCGCACGTCACTTATGCCATTTGGCTCCACCCTCTTGTCTCCAAACTCCTCCCCATCCGTCCCATGTTCGTCATTGTTCACAAGTCGGGTGTTTTTCAAAAAGGCATCATCTCGATTGCTCTTAGTATCGGATTTTGACTCTTTTTTTATTTTATNATAATTAAAAATAACGGATTTCATAACTTTTCTAGTTAAAAATTCATTTCAAATTTTTAACGGTTCTAGAATAAAATGTAGAGTAAAAGATTCTATAACGGTTTTGATTAAAAATACATTTCAAATTTAAAATACTTCTAGAATGAAATCTACAATAAAAATAACGGATTTAATAACTGTTTTGATTAAAAATCCATTTCAAATTTCAAATAATTGTAGAGTTAAATCTAGAATAAACAATTATTAATAACGGATTTTATAACGGTTCTACTTTAAAATATAGTTGAAAAATTTATCAGTTTTAGAATAAAACACAAAATTTAAACGATAATATAATAAAATTCAAATCAAATCAAAGCTACTAAACAAATTCTAGAAGATTTTTAATATGTAAAAAAATCTTAGATTAAAAAAAAATAGAAGAAAATTCGAAAAAAAAGGGAAGAAATCACTTTGTTATAAATAGTGACTATCCCTATCACAATGTCCATTAATGATTATCTAGCAGAAGCTAGATGATTTGCAGAACCTTTTCCAAACGATGACTGCAAGCCTGATAAGAAGAAATGAAGAATATATCCATTCACCTTTAACTTAATTTACACAAAAAAAATATATATATAGATACATGTGATAGCAACTCAAAATAATTTACGTTTGTTTAAAATGTATAGATAGAATTTATTATATTTTGAATAAAATTGGGGAAAAAATGAGATGTTTTTAGAGGCAAGAATTTATTTACAACAATAAAAAAAAATTCCCTATCTGCCATCTTGATACTTTGTTCTCGTCTTTATAGAAACTCGGTAATAGATTTCTATCAATGGTGGAGGTTTAAAAATCATTTAAAATAAGGTAAAATATTTTTATTGTTTTGTAATTATTATAATTAACAGAGCAATTTTTCTTTTTCTGTATTATAGAATAATTTGTTGTGTGTGTGTCTCTTTAGATGAGTTGCAGAGGAATTTCTTAAATAGATGCTTCTTTTAAGAAATTTATTATAAAATAGTGAATTATTATGGATATTTTTAGATGACAAGAATTAGATTTTTTTATTTTTTTATTTATTTTTACGACACAAGGTCCTAATAAATTATTACACGCATTTTTATACCGTAACTTCTATAGAAAGTCGGTAATTTTATTTTAAATTTCAAAATTTAATGAAGATAAACGAATTCTAAACAAATTTAAAGTTTATTTTTAATTTATTTTACATGAAATTCTTGCATTTTAGATTTTTTTTCATGGCTTTGCACTTAAAAAAACCACTCTGATGCACCGCCTTACTTCAAATAATGACATCTAACTTGCACTTTTATAAGCATACAATTTAATTTTTTTTTTNTTTTTTTTTTTTTTTTTTTTGTGTTTTTTTTTTTTTTTTTTTTTTTTTGCAAATTTTAAACAGAAAGTACACTGTCAAACGTTGCAGTTCGATGAATATTAACACTTTAAAAATCGATAGTGTAATTATAATTTAGGGGGAAAGGATAAATACCTCGCCAACAGCTATCCATTACAATGTTTACCGCATCCTCATCAGGAGACAAATGGACTAATTATGAAGTTTTTAGTGGTTTACTCGGAACAGGCCATCAATCAGCCATTAATTTGAGTGGAAGAGAGAGGAGAAAGACATTGGACCAAACAGTCCCTACAGGCGACAATACAGACAGTAAATTCGTTACTTAATTCAATTTGGCCAACGTTTGGCCATCGTGCACCAGACCACGGCCTCAACTGATTCTCCCTAATTCAATTACCTAGCATATCATTTCTGTTATCGCATTGGAGGGAAAAGCTATTTTCTCTCTTCCAATAGGCTCTCATTTCTCTAAGCTTTTGTAGTGTTATTCTTTTACTTTCTGAAGCACCTCTGCAACGATTCGCAGATGCAATATCTGGATATGGTAAAGATTTGTTGACTTTTAAGTAATTCGGATGTTTTTTCTTATCGTTATACTCTTACTATTTTCCATTTTTTTCTATAAAAAAATACAATAAAAAAACATATATAAATCTACCGAGCGTGGTTCTCACTTAGTTTCAATCAGTAAAAATTCAGGAGCAACTATAAAAACTTCACAGGAGCCGAATTTATACATTTCTTTCTCCATTAGAAACGATGGTAATTGCATATTCTGTTGACTGCAATATCAAATTAAACATATTTAATATGCAAAAATCGTTCGTTGCCTAATTTTCCTAAACGTTAACGGCTTCGAATATTGGCTGTTTAAAAGAACTTACGATAATGTTTATGTTATAATTCTGTTACGATAAAAATATATCTATATACATTTATAAGCTATATTAATTCCAGTGATAATATTCTACTGTTAAATATCACGAATTTTTCTTATCCTTATACTTTATTCTCAATTTGCCTCATTCCTCTGCTTTATTTTATTCTCAATTTGTCTTATTCTAAAGCTTCAAAAACACAATTTCTATCCATTATAAACAAGCAATTTATCAATATATAAATTTAAAAAATAATAATAATAGATTTTAAACTAATAAAAATCGAATAAATCTACATCAAATATCTTTTTAACTAACAAAATACTAATTTATAACATCCAAAGGCCTATTTTAGATTAAATCTTTAAGAAAAATGAGTTTAAAAATTTAATTTTTAAGTACTAAAAGTCGCATTCAATAAACATACTGATCTTCCTCTAAGGCCTGTTGTTATAGCCTTAGATACTGTACATTATTTGCCATGAATTACTTGCCGTGAATTAGCTGCTGACTAATTTATGACATTAATACTTTCCACAAATTACCTATTAAAGACTATTTCNGTAATTTATCTCGCTAAACGTCGATGCCATTAGTTAATTATCGAAATAATTAAAAATAAAATAACTATCAAAGTGTTTGAAAGAGAATTTTTTTTTGTATCTAAAAAAGAAGAAAAGACCTACTTTTTTCATTGAGAAGTCGCCAGAATTATGTAGGCCTAAATAATTAGATGTGCTTGAAGAGTAATATTCGGACCGCCAAGTTCCGTCTCTCAGAGCATTCTGTAAAAATACAAGCCAACGCCAAAATATCAGAACAATTTAAAAATTCCTTTTTGTTTAATTAAAATATCTTTAAATCTCAGCGCCAAGTATAGGAATTTCGAGCCATTATTAGTAACTAAAATTTATATACAAGTTATGCGCCAAGTAAGGAATCTTTGAAAAAAACCATTCTGATTTTAATTTATGCGCCAAGTAGAAAATTAATCAGTAGCATATTTTAAAATATGCTTTAGATAAGCGCCAAGTATCGAATTTGAATTAAAACCATCCGATTTTTAATTCAGAGCATTTAAAATAAGCTTTAAAACTCGGCGCCAAAGTATAGAATTTCGAATAAAATCTTCTAATTTTAATTTACGGTAGTTAAAATTTATTTAAAATTCAATGCCAGATGTAAAATAAATTTGAAAATTCTTACGTTTTAACGGTTTTTCTTTTTAAAATTGGAATAATAATTGTTAATTTCCAACACAAGGAAAACATCGAAATGCACTCACTCTAATCATTTAGGCCTTAATTTTAATACTGGCTATGGACAAAATTATGCTAATTTTATTTCAATTATAGGGGGGAAATATTATATGATAAAGAAAATAGAAGGCCTATCATATATATTAATAGATTATTATTAAAAATAATTATCTACTACTGAAATATCTGCGTACTAGACAGCATTTAGTGTTAATTTTAAGCATTTTTAAACTTCTAAACAGTAATTTTCTTTCTAAAAAGTTAATTATTACATGTTTCTGGTCTCTTATATAACCTTACAACTTCATACGACCTAAGCAAGAATTTTAAAAAACACAACAAAATTTATTTGATATCCGAAACCATAATATAGATATCATGTTTCATAACACATACACATTGTATTAATTCTTTACTGATGAAGTATCTGCTATTTTTTTTTTAAAGAAATAAAATACAAGATGAATGTGGAATGCTAAACACGCTTACAAACTTGAAAATTACTTCCAGATAATGCTACAAATCGATTAAGTTTAAGGAAGATCAAGATGCGAATGATCGATAAGTTGTATCAAAAATAAAAGTTTATTCTAAATATTGATAATGATGTTGATTTTTTAGGTTATTTTTGAAATAGGAGGATATATAGGCTATATATAAAGGTACGCATTAAGTTTTAAGTGGAAAAAAGATTAATCTAAATGGACTAGAATTAATTTTTAAAATAGTCATAGGCTAGATACATAATCTTAGTTCGTATACCGGAGTAGTTTTTATGTTACTGAAAGCAAATATAAATCATTAAAAAGAATTATTTTGAACGTATCAGTATCAAAATCGGGTAAGTTTAACAGTTGCAGAAGCAATATATTTATTGTTCATCATTTATGTATTTTTAGAGCATATTTCTAAAACGGATAGGCTCTTTGCCAAAGCTACGATTCGTTTTAAAGAAAGAAATTTTAAAGTATTTTACTTAAAAACCAATTATAACCACCTTCGGGCTTTCGGGAATTTTGTTTAGAATTATATTTTTAGTTTAAACCGAAATTAATTCTGAATTTAAACTCTAAAGTCACTAAAATTGTTCTTAGGAAGTTTTTCTATTATATCTAAATTATTTAATTCAATAATTGAGTTAGTAGATCTTTGGCATATAAATAAAGTAGTCTATAAACCATCAAACAGTTCCAAGAAGAGAATAAAAATAAGATAATTTATTAAAAGTAAAATGATTTTTTTTTTGTAAAGATTAACTGATAAATTTCTTTTTATAGATTTAATTTATAGTAGGCCTTTAAAAAATGCATATTCTAAGTATTTTCTGTTCTAGAATACACATTTTTTTAAGTATTTAAAATCAATATTTTTATAATAATACAATTTTAAAGAAATTGACGATTAGAAATATCAATTGTTTCATTTCATTTATAGATAAAACACAACAATGAAATTTTCTAGAATAAATGAAATGGATATGTTTTAAAACGAATTCATTTCAAACAATTAAACGAATTAGTTTTAAAACTGATCTATTTCAACAATGAAACTTTTAGAATAAATGAAATAGATCAATAAGTTTCATTATTGAAAGGGATTAATAAAATTTCGTCATTAGTTTGGGTTCTAGAATTTCAATTTTTCTAGAATTTATGACACTTAAAAAAAAAAAAAAGTCAAAACAAACTCTTTCACACGTTAAAAAAGAAGCAGTTACACGACTATTTATACCTTTATCTTATACAATTTATATATAAATTTAAAATAAACAAAGTCTGGACTTGATACATTTATGAATCAAACAATAGATAAAAATCAGTCAAGCTTAAATATCGCCAAAAAAAACCCTAAAAAATAGATTATTTTAAGCTAGTGTCTCCATCTATTGAGTAAAATTCTAGATTTAATACCTAAAAAAACAAAATAGAGTTTTTTAAAATGCAAGAAATAGATTCAATTCCTATTTCTAACTTTGAATTTAAAAAGTCTTCTATAAAAATAAACATATACAATGCAATTAACACGGCTCTCGCTTATTTTATGCATATATAAAAGTGTATAAATATATTAATTTTTTTTATTTTTATGGCTGAAATTCTTGTATATACATAATAAATTGAAATTCGAAACTATAATGGATATATAAACATAAAACGTGTGATATATACCGAGATGAATCATCAATGCAGTTGCTTAAAATAATAATTCTGAAAGAAGAATAAATAAAATGTAAACATTAATTTAAAAAAAAAATTAAAAAAAAAATAATAAAAATATTCTATTTTCTGTACTCTTAACCAATGTTTTTTCTTTGATTTTTTTTAATAATTTGTTTGAAGGGAAAACTCATATTTACAACGATAAATTTATAGATTTTTTTTCATGTTTATTTTAAATTTTATCGCCTCTAAAAATTCTAAATCGGTTCCTACGAGGTTTAAAATATGTTTTTTTTTTTTTAAAGATTTTATATTAAAAAAAACTTATAAATCTAATTTTTTCTTATTTATTTAAGATAAAATGCACACTTATTTAATATAATTTAGGATAAAATTCATGCATTAGTCTTTAGAATTTTTATTTTATTTTTGATATTTTTGAAAGGAAGATTTGTATTTATAACGCCTTTTTAAATGGCTTTAAATCGATTAAAAATTTTAAATCGACTCCTAAGATGTTTAAAATACGTTTCAAGAATTATATATAGGCCTATATATATACCAAAAACTATAAATATACATTAAAGAAAAAAAAATCCATTTGTCTGATTCATATAAGACGAATGCATACACATTTCTTAATATGATTTACTTAAGATGTAGGATAAAATCCTAGGATTAGCCTTTACGAATAGATCCTATTGCCTAAGAAATATGATATGTCTTCTAAAAAATAAAGAAATAAAATAGAAAAATATAAGAAATTTCTGTCAGGAAAGATTGAATAGGCTTTCCATCATATCTTGAGTGGATGCGATACTACAGTAATTGCTGGGTTCGATTTCGGAAAAAAAAAATCACTAAAAAAAACCAATGTTATTGCCTTGATAAAATACTTTATAAAGATTATTATATCATACTTTATAGTAAATTAAATAAAATTTATACGCATTAAGTTTTAAGTGGAAAAAAGATTAATNTAAAAATAATCTTTTCAATAATATTTATTTAAGAATTTTTATAATCTGTACTTATCCGTACTTAGTTCTAGAGAAATCGAAAAATAAAAAGAAGAAAAAAATAGTTGCAATAAATGAAGTAGATCAAGGAATGTCGTCTAGAGTAAAATATATAAACATTAAACTAGATTTTTAAAAAAGGGGTCAAAGGATTATCGCTTATTGAATAACAAACCTCATCATTAGTTTCCTGTCAAAATTTTGGATAAAGTACACTTTCAAAGACAGAATTAGTACTAGGGTGTTGCTTGCTTACGTCACTTTCAGTATCACTTATTGTTTACAGTATTGCTTGGCCTATTGTTTTATACACTGTAAAATAATACTACTATTATAGAATAGTGTGTTGTTTATGGTTTGATTTATAGTAATAATACTATAGTATTATAAATGTCTAATGTACTAATGTATAGAGTATAATAACCAAATAGGACAAGCGATTACTTAGTAATTCTTCGTATTACTGTAAAAGTATATAATATTACTACTTATAATAATAATGACACAGTAATTATACTAAATACTAATAATACTACTATGAATTTAGTATTATTGCCGTGTCTTATTATTATTATTATTATTAGTGGTGGTAGTAGTAGTATTAGGCCTATATACTTCTATAGTAATACTGAAGAATTACTACAGAAGTAATCTCTTATCCTATTGGCTATACATGCTTTAATATAATGTTATTGCTTTTACCATTGTTTAGAAAAGTGCTTATACGGTATATAATATTACTTCTACAGTAATAAAACGTTTCATTAAATTATTACTATAGCAGTAGATAAACAGAAAATGGATATTGCCATTGAAGGAGGTCAAAAGAAGTTTTGTTATTGGAGAAGCTGTTAGTGTGGAGCGTAGCAATATGATTCCAATTAGGGTTCCGGACGGTTGAGGTCAATTTGACGGTTCCATCACCCCCTGAGTTTATAACAGGACAGCTATTGTTGAAGACTCAACAAGTGTCACACTATTTTTAGCTGTCCAAAATCAGTCAGTTGTGCAACAGGCTTGTGTAGAATGTGCTAATTCCTGTCTCCGTCAGCTTTCATTACTTGACACTTAGTCTCGGTGACAGATATGTTTAGGGGAAGGAAAAAAACCAAATCACAAGAAGCCGACTTCAAACTTCCGCCATCAAAATATGCTTTTTTTTATTTTATTTTTTTCTTTCTACGCTTTCTCTAGTTGCTCTTGTCTGTCACTTTTTGAAGACTCTTTCACAAAAAAACTTCATAAAAATACTAGGCTAATATGCTCTATTATGGACACATTTTTAAATTTTGGTTCCCTGATTCTATAATTATGTTGCTTACAAGAATGCTTAAATCATTTATTGCTTACAATATTGCCTCTAGCACTGCTTATTGCTTAGGGAATTGTGCTCATAACATTGTCAACATTATTGGAAACAATATTGCTTTATAACAACTGCCCATTGATTACAATATTTGCTTACAATATTGCTTATTGCTTGGGATATTAGTTATATTAGGTATATATTATTGCTTATTGTTAAAACTACAATTGTATTTTTAAAAAACTAAATATTCAAGCCGAAAATATATNGCTATATTTAATACGACTGGTTATGTGCTTGTCTCTCAACGTAGGGGTCAGCCAAATATGTTCAACCGACGAACTTCTGTATCACTCTCCAACCAATCACTCTACAGAAGGATAGAAAAATGTCTCCTGATCGTCGCTCGATATCGGACACTGAACCCCTCTTTAACGATACTTCGCCTCTTTTATCAGAATATCTTTATAAGCGGCTTCTTTTATAGCTTCGGTATATATATATATATTATATACATAAATAAAAAGAACATAAAATAAATTAATTAATAGCTCCCACTCGGATGATATTGAATGACTCTTATGAACTTTTTTTAACGAGTTATATTTATATTTAACTCGTTCTTATCGCCGACCGTAATGGCAATTTTGGCACTAGTATAGTAACGAACTGCAATATTAATTAAATATGCTCTTGCGTAATGTTACATACTCGATCAGCAACGGTTAGCTTGTAAGCAATACACTGAAAAAAGTACAATTGTAGTGTTAATTAACCATTACTTTAAATTGCAGACTAGAAATTTTTGACTAAATTCTTATAAACACAATAGGAAAACCATAGAATAAGCAAAAGTAGAAACATAGCAACAGAGAAATATGAGCATAATAGTCGGCATTCTGTTTAGAGCATAATGTTCAGCGATCTTTCAAGAGCTCAGCAACATGTAAGACGCCTTTTTAAGGGTTGATAATCCCTAAAAAGGATCAGCAACCCCTAAAAAAAAAGACAAGTAATGGTCATCAACTTGAAAAGAAGAGCATAATGGTTAATAACCTAAAAATTTCAAGCATAACAACCATTAATTTGTATTCTACTCTTAGGATAAGAATAAATAATCGTACAATTATTCATCTACAATTCCCTTGACGTAATTGAAGATACAATAATACAATAAATTATAATTTAAATTAAGATAAAGTAATATAAATATTGAATTAAACTCAAAATATGAGGTCCATATAATATTTTACAATATATTTAATAACAATTCAACATAATTATAATTATTTATATTCAGAATATCAATTTTATTATCAGTTAGATTCATAAATGGAGACATTTATCAAGTACACGAGTTTGATTTATGCCAAAAATTTTTCTTTGTTAGGTTATGGTTTATTTAAAGAAGAGATCAGTCACAAGAGATAGCTAAATCATCAACCTGATACACCCGGGTCAAAGGTCATCGAATCATTTTATATTCATCTCTCTCTACCCTCTCTTCCTATCTTTATATATGTAAGCGTTACTATAAATAAATAAAGAGTGTTTTTTTTTTTAATTTTTATTTTTAAAATTTGAATATTTTGATTTCTTCTTGAACACCCCCATGATCTCACTTACCTCCTTCTTAATGTGTTAAAACATTATTTATCAATATATTAATTGATGGAGTTAGCCTATGCGAGTTTTAATAGGAACAGAACCCATGATCTTCGTTAATTTAAGCATTAAAACACACGTATACTTCCGATAACCAGTTTGATAGGAACCGAACCCACGTTCTTCGTTAACTTATAGTTTAGTTAGCTTTATGGGAGCCGAACCTACGACCTTAACAGATATTCTCACTTCTAATTTTATATTATTCCAAATGGGCATAGTATTTTACATGCTGCAACTTAATTCGAGCATTAAATACCTTAATTATTTTTGCAAAATTTACTTAACCGTGACCAAAACTAATTTGTTAATTGAATATTCGATATACCGGTCTTAAAAAAAAGAACATAAC
Organism: Centruroides sculpturatus; assembly: GCF_000671375.1. Classification (NCBI taxonomy): domain Eukaryota; kingdom Metazoa; phylum Arthropoda; class Arachnida; order Scorpiones; family Buthidae; genus Centruroides; species Centruroides sculpturatus. The sequence goes on along the minus strand of NW_019384293.1, from coordinate 502,180 downwards.
TATGTAATTTTTTTTTAAATGTCACCTTTCTTTAAAGCTCTCGAACGAAGATAAACCAGATTATATACGGAAATAGAATAGCTGTATGAGAATTTATGTATTTTCTTTATTGTTGGACAATACAAGTTAATGCCTATAACAGAGGTCAAGTAATACCGACAGACAACTTTTTGCATTCACAGCTGTGTTTATGAATAACACTCCGCCGGCTATTTTTACGCTATCAAGTGTTGTAAAGCATTACATTCTCGTTTTACACTATTTAAGATGACTCGTTTAAAGCGACAACCTGTTCTAAAGCTTAACAAAATATATACATATAAATTATTTTATAATACTTTTTATGGTACTATATAGTATTTTGTGAAGAAAATGAATGAAACTTTTGAAAAAATCTGTAAAATATAGTCAATTTTGACACAATTTTTACTTATTTTATAATCTATAGTGAAGTAAATTTTGCCCCATTTTTTGTTTATATCATGTGGTAAATTTTGCCCATTTTTTCATATAACTCTATAGTATATTATCATTCTTATGATTTATTGTACTTTATTAAGAAAATGAATAAAATGTAAATTTTGCTCTTTTTATAAAGTAGTTCATGAGATATTACAGTGTACAACTTTATAACAAATTAAGTAAATTTATAATATTTTTAAAGGTATTAAAAAAATAAATTTTATAGTATTTTACAAGATAAATGAGTTAAAAATAGAGAAATTTAAAATTTATTTCGTATGAAAGTACCTTATTTTTTCAGCAAGTAAGTAAAAAAACGAAGTGTTTTGTAGAATAATGAGTAAAATTTATGCCCTGTAATTTATAAAAACTGCTAAAAATAAATTTTATTTATTAATTTTTTTTGCATTTTTTTCCTATTACTTTATGAGTAAACTTTGCTCTAAAAGTACCTTTTAAATACAATAAATAAGGTAAAAATAAGTAGATTTATCTATAAAGGTATTATTTACTTACTTTTTTACATTACTCCAAACTACTTTATGAGAAAAATTAATTTAAAAATGAAGCATTTTATGGGAGAATGAGTGAAAATATATAGTCAAGAATAGTTTTTAGAGTAAGTTTGATCCAAATTTTTACATTGAAAATAAGGAAAAACACCGAAAAAAGGACAGAATAATTAAACAAAACAATGTCTATCACACACACATAAGTATCAAAAACATATCTGAATATATAATTACAGTTGCTTAAATAATTTAACATGAGTGTAGTTAGTTTTCAATTGAAAATACTCACCATATGGAAATGTTCATTGTTTACAACTGCAGCTTTCACATCTCATAAATCTGTCATTTGTATGGGGCTGTTTCAAGATGTTCACTGGATAAGTTCAACATCATCTTCCTGTTCTTTAAGAAAATCAAAAGAAAAAAATTTTTTTTTTAAAAAAAAAAAAAAAAAAAACACAAAATTTTTTTTTAAATGTCACCTTTCTTTAAAGCTCTCGAACGAAGATAAACCAGATTATATACGGAAATAGAATAGCTGTATGAGAATTTATGTATTTTCTTTATTGTNTAATATATTTACATTTAATTAAATTTAAAAAAAAGAAAAAAAAAACATTATTTAATTAGGAAGAAATTAAAGAATTATTTAATTTTCTCAGTTATAAAAGGAGAAATAAAAATTTTTATTTGTTAAACTTTATTCAAAAGCATCTGGTTTGTATCAAATATGATAAATTTTTTGATATTTTTCATAAAAATTTTCTTTTCATTAAATTAAACTTTTCTTTTAATTTAATTATTTTAAAAACTTTTATAATTCTTATTTAAATATATACATTTATTTATTTTAAATACAATTATCATTATACATTTTTTTAAAAAAATATTATTTTAAAAATATTTAAATTAAAAAAAACACTGTAAACTGGCCCTAAAGTCAGTTAACCGATGTAGTAAAAAGCCTGCTAACTTGGTTAACTGACTTTTGGACCACCCTATATAATTTTTTTTTCCATTTAATTTTAAAAATTATTTTGACTTTTTTTTTATTACAATTTTTTTTTATTTTAATAAATAATTTTTTAAATAATTTATTTTTTTTAGTGTTATTTAATAATTAAATTGAATTTTCGTCATCAAGAATTACATTTAAATTTATCTTTTCCTGCTCCTATTTTATCTCGAAAATATCATTTGGAACACTAAAAAAAAAGCACTAATTTTGTTGTTTTCTGTTCCGATTTTATTTATTTTATCTTATAAATCTCATTTACGTACACTTGGAACACCAAAAACAGCACCGATTTTGATAATCTACTCTCATATTACAGTCGAAACTCCATTAACGGCAATCTCTAAACGGCGGCCATATTTTTTTTTTTCTTTCTGTTTTTGAACAAAGCACGCGTGTAAGATAACCTGCGAACGACGGCCACTTTCATAAAATTCCCTCCAGTGTCCGTTATTCAGAGGTGTTTGACCGTAACTTACACAAGTCGACACGCATCTAGAACACGTTAATTTCGGTCATTTATTCTTATAAATTCCATTTTATATATATTTAAAAACACTAGAAGGATCTTGTGTGTTTTATTTTATTTTATTTTAATTTTTGCTCTTGGTTTTATGGTAGTCATCAGCGGCGCCCACCCTCGAGGATGGTATCATTTTCGAGAAACCGATTAAACAGAACGTGACACAGCTTTAAGACAAAGGCAAATTTTGGATACGTGGTTCAAACGGCACCGGTGTGACCGTGGGGTGGGGGGGTAGAGGAGGGATCCGTGCAAAAATCGCGTTGCACGACGGGATAGTTCCGTCTCTCTCTCTCTCACTTTTTAACTGACAGGATGGGATTACGTAGATCCTCCCTCCATTCCATCCGCCTTGTCATCAGTGCTGTGTGGGTGGCCCAATCTACTACCAGTTAGGCAATTTGACGTCTTACTACTAAATGAAGAAGGTTTTCGCCTTATGAAATAAAAATAAAAATAAAAAATATCTCCAACATTAATAAGAGGAAGAAATTTTCTTTTTGAATTAAGATTTATTTTAATTGTTTAGAGATAAAGAAGTATATTTTAAATTATTTTTTAAACCTTTTTTTGTTGTTATTGTTGCTACTGGTTTCAGGGGTAAAATGTTTTTTCCCCCCCCTTTCATTTCTAAAAAAATCCTTAAATGTTTTCTAATAAGCGTTAGTTGATGTTAGAAATGATTTATTGCCTTAAAAAAATATCCACGCAGGAAGTTTTGTTTAGTTGAATCGCTTATCACTTAGATAAGCCTTTGATTTCAATCAAAACTATCTTTAGAGTTTCCTTAGATTTTTATCAAATGACAGGCCTCGAATAACCCTTTAATTCCTATACCAACAGGCCTTACAGGCTTTGAATAATCCTTTTAGATTCCCCTATAACCTTTCGTATTCACGGGCCTTGGTAGGTTTTGGATTAAAACAAAAACTTTGGACTATCTTAACTTATTGTAATCACAGACTTTGAATTTACACTAAAATTCCTATATAAGCTTTGGATTCGTATACAGAAGGCCTTCTTTGATAAGCCTTTGATTTCCATTACCTAAACAAGCAAACAATCCTTTGTATAAACAGACCGTGGATTATTCTTAAATTTCTATGATACGAATAGCCTTGAATTAGCCTAAGATCCTTACGTCTTGAGTAAGTTTTGAATTCATAGAAAAGCCTTAAATTTGTACGCAAAAGCCTTATTATTAATTAATCTAAGTTTCCTATTTTATGAATGAAGTTAGGAGAAAGTAGAACAGGCCTTAAATTATCCTTGAATTTCTAATGTAAGATTTACTTTGAATTATTCATAGTTCTTTAGATATAAATACCTTACATAGGCCTTTAATTTAATTTCTATTTTCAATTTTTTTACAACCGTTTACACATATTTAAAACATATGAATGGCATCTAAAAAAAATCAATATATTTATTATTTGAGGGTTTTAAAAATCTCACTAGTTTTCTAATGGGAATCTAAAGAAACAACAAAAAAAGAGGGGTGACTTGTATACTTATAATAAAGAAAGGCCCTTTTTTATTCCTTCGGCATGACATTCAAACGGGTGGAGTGTAGTATTTTAATGGTTTTTTTTTCTTTTTTAGAAGCATTTCACCACGATTTCACTAGCAATAGTTAAATTGTTTGAGCATTAAACATCATTTTTCACTTGAAAAATACTATTAACAAGTGTTATTCACATTCTAAAAAAATTTAGAATTGGTTTTAGAATCAAGTAAATTTTCTAAAAAATAAATAAAGAAGAGTTTATAATTGTTCAGCCTTAAACTCGAAGATTAAACGTGAACTTTTTTTATTTTTTTTTGGAAACTTTTATGGACTTTTTAAGGTTTAAAAACAACTAGAATACCTTTAAACAAGAGCATTTAATTTCTAAAAACAATTATAAATTAATTTTAAAGCAAAAAAGTTAGTGTAAATTTATTATTATTTTTAATAGTCATAAGTTTACATCTCGTAGATTCGTATGTAAACTAAAATGTTTCAGGAAATGGTTTGTGTATATACATTTATATCCCTCTTCTGAGGTACAGTATATCAAAAAAAAAAGAGGAAGTACATTTTAATGGTTGATAGCCCTGTGTTTACTGTGACCAAATTACTCAACGTTGGACCTCCAACTTAGTTAAGAGACACTCTTCTTAGTGGAATTTTTTTTTTTTTTGTTTGAAAATTTGGCAGGTGATCGTGTTATAATTAGTGAGACATATACACTATAACACATGGCTATCACGTGTACAAAAGAGGTATTTTTTTTTGGATAAACTATATCAGTAGTTAAATATAAAGATAAAATTTAAATTTTATACGGTATATGTGCGGTTTTTTAAGATTGGCAGTGTCGATAAAGGAGATGCCACACGCAAAATTTCCAGTAAAGTGTAGATAGATAGGGAAATTCCACACATATCAGTAACTTGATACTGTTTATGTTACTGATCGTTGAAAGTATTTTTTCTTTTTGTTTTGTTTTCTTAGAGTCAGTAGTTGTGTAGATTTTTTTTATAGATGTTTTAGACCTCTGTCGAGGTTCAATATGCTAAGGTTACTTAGTGAGACACTCATTAGTTTTAATGGTGATGTATGTTAGTGATTTTAACACCTCTTAATTATTTAAGGGTCACTTGTAGTTTTTTTTTTGTTTGGTTGGAATTAAAAATTGCTTTTCTAAATCGATGGTTGCTGACCTTTATCAGTGACAGGAAGTTGGTTTGCAATCATTTCTGGTTCTGTTTATAGTTGTCGCTTAATGTACAGGGTCAATGGTAAACAATTAGGATTATAGTATCCAAACTAACTCTGCCATACGTTTCTTTGTGTCATCGAATTTCCTTTCGGTAGAATTATAATGTTAGGTAATATGCTGTTATGTATGTTAATATGTTAAACAGAATGTTAATATCTTTTAGAATAATGTTGTTGTTAATTACAATGCTTCTCTATTTAAATTGTAGGAAATATTCAGCATCCAAAGAAGAAGTATAAATGATCAATAATGTAAACAGGAGCTGCATAAGAAGACAATAGAATAATGCATAAAATGGTGTATAATGGGAAGAGATAATGGTCTACAGTCTAAGAAGGATGAATGTAAGGAAAAGTATGCTTCATATATTATGTCCATTGTTGACAGTTATGCTCTTCATCAGATCGCTTACCATTATGCTTATCCTCTTTGCCATGGCTTTAATAATGTCATAATGGTCTTAATGTGTAAAAGAATAGATATAACGAAGAGGATCAGGAAGAGGAAGAGCATAACATTCAAAAAATATAAAGTTTAAAGGACGAATATAGTTTCTAATTTAAGTATTATATACACTAGACGAGTTACTAATGATCGACAGCTTTGTGTGACGGTGGATACTACAAGTTCAATCCGAGTACAGCTTAAAAAAATAAACCTCTAGGAGACTAAGAGAAGGGAGGATGTTGATCAGTAATGTCAGGAGGAGTATAAGGTAAATAAACAGCTATATTTAATACGACTGGTTATGTGCTTGTCTCTCAACGTAGGGGTCAGCCAAATATGTTCAACCGACGAACTTCTGTATCACTCTCCAACCAATCACTCTACAGAAGGATAGAAAAATGTCTCCTGATCGTCGCTCGATATCGGACACTGAACCCCTCTTTAACGATACTTCGCCTCTTTTATCAGAATATCTTTATAAGCGGCTTCTTTTATAGCTTCGGTATATATATATATATTATATACATAAATAAAAAGAACATAAAATAAATTAATTAATAGCTCCCACTCGGATGATATTGAATGACTCTTATGAACTTTTTTTAACGAGTTATATTTATATTTAACTCGTTCTTATCGCCGACCGTAATGGCAATTTTGGCACTAGTATAGTAACGAACTGCAATATTAATTAAATATGCTCTTGCGTAATGTTACATACTCGATCAGCAACGGTTAGCTTGTAAGCAATACACTGAAAAAAGTACAATTGTAGTGTTAATTAACCATTACTTTAAATTGCAGACTAGAAATTTTTGACTAAATTCTTATAAACACAATAGGAAAACCATAGAATAAGCAAAAGTAGAAACATAGCAACAGAGAAATATGAGCATAATAGTCGGCATTCTGTTTAGAGCATAATGTTCAGCGATCTTTCAAGAGCTCAGCAACATGTAAGACGCCTTTTTAAGGGTTGATAATCCCTAAAAAGGATCAGCAACCCCTAAAAAAAAAGACAAGTAATGGTCATCAACTTGAAAAGAAGAGCATAATGGTTAATAACCTGAACTACTCTTAGGATAAGAATAAATAATCGTACAATTATTCATCTACAATCCCCTTGACGTAATTGAAGATACAATAATACAATAAATTATAATTTAAATTAAGATAAAGTAATATAAATATTGAATTAAACTCAAAATATGAGGTCCATATAATATTTTACAATATATTTAATAACAATTCAACATAATTATAATTATTTATATTCGGAATATCAATTTTATTATCAGTTAGATTCATAAATGGAGACATTTATCAAGTACACGAGTTTGATTTATGCCAAAAATTTTTCTTTGTTAGGTTATGGTTTATTTAAAGAAGAGATCAGTCACAAGAGATAGCTAAATCATCAACCTGATACACCCGGGTCAAAGGTCATCGAATCATTTTATATTCATCTCTCTCTACCCTCTCTTCCTATCTTTATATATGTAAGCGTTACTATAAATAAATAAAGAGTGTTTTTTTTTTAATTTTTATTTTTAAAATTTGAATATTTTGATTTCTTCTTGAACACCCCCATGATCTCACTTACCTCCTTCTTAATGTGTTAAAACATTATTTATCAATATATTAATTGATGGAGTTAGCCTATGCGAGTTTTAATAGGAACAGAACCCATGATCTTCGTTAATTTAAGCATTAAAACACACGTATACTTCCGATAACCAGTTTGATAGGAACCGAACCCACGTTCTTCGTTAACTTATAGTTTAGTTAGCTTTATGGGAGCCGAACCTACGACCTTAACAGATATTCTCACTTCTAATTTTATATTATTCCAAATGGGCATAGTATTTTACATGCTGCAACTTAATTCGAGCATTAAATACCTTAATTATTTTTGCAAAATTTACTTAACCGTGTTTTTGTTAATTTGTTAATTGAATATTTTATTTGTTAATTGAATATTCGATATACCGGTCTTAAAAAAAAGAACATAACTATGTAATTTTTTTTTAAATGTCACCTTTCTTTAAAGCTCTCGAACGAAGATAAACCAGATTATATACGGAAATAGAATAGCTGTATGAGAATTTATGTATTTTCTTTATTGTTGGACAATACAAGTTAATGCCTATAACAGAGGTCAAGTAATACCGACAGACAACTTTTTGCATTCACAGCTGTGTTTATGAATAACACTCCGCCGGCTATTTTTACGCTATCAAGTGTTGTAAAGCATTACATTCTCGTTTTACACTATTTAAGATGACTCGTTTAAAGCGACAACCTGTTCTAAAGCTTAACAAATCTATCCACTATGTTGGATTTTCAATAAAGGAACACAGAAAGACACAGCACACATAGAACACGCAGCACACACACAAGTTAGTGTTCCTGTCCGAAAATTGAATACCGCCGAAGAAGTGCAGCGAGGAACACTGGAAGGAGGATATTGTCATATTTTTTAGTGTGCCAACTTCACTTCATTTGGGTGCTAATTGGTTGACGTTAACTACATTCATAGAATGGGCCAGAAACTTAATCATAAATCAACTATTTTGGTTAATTAAATTGGCTAGAGGTCTTCACATTTCCTTTTGTAAGCTCCAAATTGTTTAGGAATCAATATACAGTGTATTGTTTTAGATGCACTTCACTTTAAGTGTAACATATTGCTTCAAAAACTAACTTTTTACATCTTTATTAGATGCACAAAATTGATTATAATTCTTGTGCTCTTGTTGAATGTACTAAATTAATGTCTTCACGCTCTGAGTGAACCAAATTGGTTAGAAAATTAACTTCATTTGGCTGGAGTGTTGCAAAAAATTGGTTATAAATCAATTCTGCTCTTATTTGAGCGCAGTAAATTGGTTAGAGATCTTCCCACATCTTTTTCAGGTACACCAAATTGACTTTATAAACCAATTTCATGCTTCCTTTAAGTGCACCAAACTGATAAAAATCAACTCCACTTCCCCATAGTGCCGTAAATTAGCTCAAGATTAACTCCAAACAACGATTGAGTGCACAAAATAGATTATAAATCAACTAGTCATTTTCAAATAATAAATAAATAAGAAATTGTATACATAAATCACTTTAGAGGTGATCTCTAAGCGATTTGGAATAAATATATTAGAGTTAATTGATCTATAACCGGTTTGATTTATTCGGAATTCTAATTTGATGTGGTTAATGCACAAAACTGACCACAACTCCCTTCAAGTGTACTATTTGAGCGCATCATATTGATAATAGAACAATTAAATCTCCAAATCGCTTAGAGATTGATCTATTTGTACACTTTAACAGGTGTGTAACGTGTATAAAGTAACAGAAGATAGTATTTTTTGAAGTATTACACAATACAAGAGAAGGGTGTGAGGGGTAGTAGTGTTTGTAGTAGTAGTAGTAGAACCAACACGTAACATACATACAGACAGTACGTCGCCTCTACGTCGTTAGAACCATCAGAACGTCATTTCCAATAACCCCTGAAAGAGTACAGAATACAAGTAAAAGGTAAAACGTAACAGATAACAATTTTAGAAACGTAACGTGACGAAATTAATTTATATACTTACACACGCAAGTATTTTTTAAGTTTTTCTTTTTTCGATTCTATCAATAAAAATGAATATCAAAAAATAAAAATATAATTAAGGAATTCGTCTACAGTAATCCTGGTGTTTATGTTAAGCTTATATTTCCTTTTAACTACGGCCGCCTTGAACATGATACTTCTTGTACTATGCGTTACGAGAAAAAATGTCTCCCCACTGTCCATCTGCCAAAGCAGTGTTGTAAACATAACAATAAACCATTTGTCTGAAGATTTTTCTCTTTTTTTGTGTCCCTTAGTAAACATGCCGATTTGAAGTGGTGCTCAGTTTTTGGGGTAGAATGTGTCACAACATTCCACGACTTAGGTGAAATATGACATGCTGTCAACTGATACTAACATAAAAGACTAGTTTTGTTAAGAGTTAAGCATTTTTCCCTTTTATATAAATAGTATAAAAATGTATAACTTGATGGTTTATAACAGCTGTATAATCACCACTCTTTAATAATTGTAAATCTTCGATTTCGATCCATCGAGGATCTTCATAAATTTTAACTGTTTTGCTTTATATAGGCCTATATATTGGCGTGGTTTGTAGGATGAGCGTATAAAACAATGAAAATTTTCTAATTTTTGATTTATATGCTTAAAAAAAAGGGTATTTTTTGAAGATTTGTGGAAGTATTCTTCTTAAAAATTACTCCACAAAAAGTTCCAACAAACGTATTTTAAGTGTTGGAATTTTTACTTGGCACATTACATTGAATGAATATATTTAGAAGTGTAAAAAGCTTCCCGATTTTTGACTCTCTACTATAAAAACAATGTGTTTTAAGTGTTTTTTCTTGAAGTTGCAAAGCTAAAAAAACCCACAAGCAAATTAAATTTATATTTTTTTACATGGGGCGCGAATAGTACTTTACACTAGTTTGCAACATTAAATAATCATATTCTTTAAATTATACGAAAATACTTCCAAAAAAATGCTAAGAAAATAATTTATTAGATAATGATGTATTTTTACTTGGAGCAGTTTGCTGCACGATTATATTAAAAGCACTGAAATTGATCAAAGGCTAAGAAGATTCTAACAGAAAATGCTCGTTTTACTTACAACCTGTTTAGGATTGTTCGAAAAAACTTCAACAAATGATTCGATACTGATCTTGAAAAATACATGCATTTTGTGTAATAAATATTGTAAAATTTATTACCTGTTTTATGAAAAAATCAGTATAAAGTTTGGTAATTTTAAATAAGTTTTTTTGAAAAATTTTTGATGATTTTTGGGTGATTTTTTGAAAAATTTTTGATGATTTTTGGGTGAGTTTTTGAAAAAATTTTGATGATTTTTGGGTGATTTTTCGAAAAAATTTTGATGATTTTTGGGTGAGTTTTTGAAAAAATTTTGATGATTTTTGGGTGAGTTTTTGAAAAAATTTTGATNTTGTGTAAATTATATACTGTGGTGTGGTTATTCTTATCTACACTGAACTTTTAGTTTGGGCCTCATATTTACATACAAATTAAATAGGGCCTCAAATTTAAATGTAAGAAAACCAAAAAACTGATATTTTTCAGTCCTCCGATTTCCAAAAGTTACTGTGTAGAAAACACAATAGACTTGTAAATTATATACTATGAAAAAGTAGGCCTATGAATGTAATTTTTGGTATTAACATACGTTATTTCCTTAAATAGGGTAGCTGTATTTTTCTTAGCTTAACTCTATAATCTTTTATATCAAGTATACTATTTCCTACAGCAATGGTTTAACCACGTACAATTTATTATTCAATATTCTCTTCTTCATATGCATTTCAGGTTGAGCGTGGTTAAACTCAGGTTAAACTAGTAATGTACGTTGTAAATACCTCTACTTTAAACAGTACAAGACCTATACAGAGAGGATCTATTCTAAAATCGAATTTCTAGATGTGATGAAGTGTCACCATACTTAGAACAATTTTAAAATACTGTTATAACTAGGTCATTAGGAAGAAAAGTAAGGGTAAGGAATGCTAGGTAAAAAAAAAAAAATGAAGGGGAAGATCCAGGAAGCAATAAAGGAGGAAGGCCAGCTTGTGTCATTTGTAATCAATAAAAAAAAGAGGGGTAGAAGTTAAGAATGTATCCTAATTCTATCCCCTTTACACTTCAAGTGTAAACGATTAGGATACACCCTTAACTTAGTAGAATAATTGATGTAATTAATTAAAAACTTTGTTATTTTTCGCTAATTTAATAGGTTTAACAGTGGAAAAACACACGAAAATGTATATTTTAAGAGCGAAACTGATATTTAAACTTAAGTCATCTCTATCAATTCTTGGTTAGAATTTAAACAAAATGTTAAAAATATACCAACCAGATGAGTCTACAATAAACATTACTGATACTAAGTTCTTTGTATAAGCAATGGCAGTGTTTTTCACTAGTTGAAATTTTTCGAAATGCTAAATTTCTGTATTTTTAATCGCGCGTGAAAATAAACTGAACAAAAAATAATAAATAATTAAATGTGCTTTCACACGTGAAGAATGATTGATAGTGATGTGAAATGGTACGAGTAACGTAACAGTACCACTGGATATTTTTTTATAATGATATTCTATGGTAGCATGCTGTTCGGTAAATTCGTGTTCCATTGAATATCGAGTCGTGATTGACGTGTTATTCACATCTATCATGAAGTTTAGCGATACTACAGGGTGCTGTTACACGTGGTACTTGTCATTAAGCAGTTCAGGGGTCCCTACGATACCGTGTCAATCATATGAAGTGCATAACAGACGTAATACTCGTGTCTTTCGTACTGTTAAATGCCCTCCACGTAGAGCATGGGCCTATGTCTTTTTTAAATTCATTATTCAAAAAGACGTATTTGTTTGAGTTTCGAATCAAAATTCTATAAAATTTTTACCTCGAAACTTACCTTTTAAAAGATTAATTGATAATCTCACTAACTGCTAGAAATTAAAAAAAACCAATCTATCACTCCAAAAAGTCAATATAACACATCTAAAAACACATGCACTTTCTTCGATTCATCTATGAGAGTTTTTTTTTTTAAATTTTGAACCGAAATCCGACCAGATTTCTTACTGAAACTTACCATTTACTACAGCAACTGATGTACATACATCTGTCAATAACTTAAAAAAAAACACTACCCACTCCAAAAAATCAATATATCATCTACAAAATGCATATGTTTTTAGATTTATCTTCGAAGATGAATTTCTAAAATTCAAATCTGAAATTCGACGAGAGGTTTCGTGTTAAAACTCATCATTTAAGAGATCAATTACTATCTTTTAATAACTAAAAACACCGACTGAACACTCCTAAAAAGAAATCAACGTATCGTTCAAAAAAAATCTTCACAAAGACGAATAAAAGTATTATTTAAAACTACTTCGATTCATTTGTTACAATTGAACACAGCATGAATTGGCGTTCAGGTAAGACACCAGTGTAAATTGACGTTAATTAACACTACCCCATTTATTAACGTTACAATTAAACACGTGTTTTTTCAAATTTATACTTTGTAATCTTACAATTATCAGTAACAAAGTAAGGTAAGAGCGAACGAAGGAGCAACATCAACTAGTGGAAGACGTTTATTTGTTTGGTGAAACGTCATTTGGGTGATCTGTACAACATCCCTTCTCACCGTCTATCGTCAACATCGCTTAAAAATAAATGCCTCTTGAGCAACGGATGGTCGCGTGCTGTTTAATAAACTATAGTATATATATTCACATAATTGTTTGAGAGTTTATTTAAGAGAGAGAGATTAGTAGCACAAGGTCAACGAGAGGTCTTGCCAGTTAGGGTAACAATGTCTGGTGTCAGACTCGTCTATCACTAATAGCAAATTACCTAACTTGTCTACGCGATTATACATCATTAGTACTTGTTGATTTTTATGTCAAAGTTTCAGCAATTCTCTTAATAGTCGCATAATGAAGGTTGCTCTTTGCTATTTTCCAGATCCTCGCTTTCTCTCTACCCCCCTCCTGTATAAGTAAGTGTTCTCTCGATAATGAGATACAAATAAATAGTTTGCTATCTGTTACGTTAATTGAACTAAATAACGCGAGGAAGCCTAACTGGGTGGTTAATTTCAAATATGAAGCTTTTAAGACAATTGAGGTTGGTCGATTTTAATCGTGAGGGTGCCATTTTGGATCCCAGAATGCTGGAGTGTGTACGTGATTGCTTCTAACTGAGGCTTGAAAGAGGAAGGAATGGTTTGTGCCTCGTGTATTTTTAAAATGCGAGGTGCTTCAAATTGATAAAGTCTCTTCTGCCTCTGAAAGGGTTGTAATTTCTTTGTGTAAATTATATACTGTGGTGTGGTTATTCTTATCTACACTGAACTTTTAGTTTGGGCCTCATATTTACATACAAATTAAATAGGGCCTCAAATTTAAATGTAAGAAAACCAAAAAACTGATATTTTTCAGTCCTCCGATTTCCAAAAGTTACTGTGTAGAAAACACAATAGACTTGTAAATTATATACTATGAAAAAGTAGGCCTATGAATGTAATTTTTGGTATTAACATACGTTATTTCCTTAAATAGGGTAGCTGTATTTTTCTTAGCTTAACTCTATAATCTTTTATATCAAGTATACTATTTCCTACAGCAATGGTTTAACCACGTACAATTTATTATTCAATATTCTCTTCTTCATATGCATTTCAGGTTGAGCGTGGTTAAACTCAGGTTAAACTAGTAATGTACGTTGTAAATACCTCTACTTTAAACAGTACAAGACCTATACAGAGAGGATCTATTCTAAAATCGAATTTCTAGATGTGATGAAGTGTCACCATACTTAGAACAATTTTAAAATACTGTTATAACTAGGTCATTAGGAAGAAAAGTAAGGGTAAGGAATGCTAGGTAAAAAAAAAAAAAAATGAAGGGGAAGATCCAGGAAGCAATAAAGGAGGAAGGCCAGCTTGTGTCATTTGTAATCAATAAAAAAAAGAGGGGTAGAAGTTAAGAATGTATCCTAATTCTATCCCCTTTACACTTCAAGTGTAAACGATTAGGATACACCCTTAACTTAGTAGAATAATTGATGTAATTAATTAAAAACTTTGTTATTTTTCGCTAATTTAATAGGTTTAACAGTGGAAAAACACACGAAAATGTATATTTTAAGAGCGAAACTGATATTTAAACTTAAGTCATCTCTATCAATTCTTGGTTAGAATTTAAACAAAATGTTAAAAATATACCAACCAGATGAGTCTACAATAAACATTACTGATACTAAGTTCTTTGTATAAGCAATGGCAGTGTTTTTCACTAGTTGAAATTTTTCGAAATGCTAAATTTCTGTATTTTTAATCGCGCGTGAAAATAAACTGAACAAAAAATAATAAATAATTAAATGTGCTTTCACACGTGAAGAATGATTGATAGTGATGTGAAATGGTACGAGTAACGTAACAGTACCACTGGATATTTTTTTATAATGATATTCTATGGTAGCATGCTGTTCGGTAAATTCGTGTTCCATTGAATATCGAGTCGTGATTGACGTGTTATTCACATCTATCATGAAGTTTAGCGATACTACAGGGTGCTGTTACACGTGGTACTTGTCATTAAGCAGTTCAGGGGTCCCTACGATACCGTGTCAATCATATGAAGTGCATAACAGACGTAATACTCGTGTCTTTCGTACTGTTAAATGCCCTCCACGTAGAGTTGAGATAGAATGCTCTACATCTAACAGCGAATGTATGAAAGACATAATATTAAACAGACGAGTACCATTACATTTTATGGTACTCGTGATATACTTACTACTGTAATCTCTCTAGACAGTTCCGTATTGTCAACATACCCACCCAAGTCGTTCGTGGTACTGGGTTAGTAGTGATGCACTTAGTGCCATGTAGTCTACTTAGTAACTAGTAGTACCATTGGCAGAAAGGGAGTTCATTTTACTGGTTCGTGTCTTTCCTGCAGTTAAATGCACTTAGTATGGTGATTCTAGGACGTCTCTACAGTGCCCTTACATTATCACTTAGTTTTATTATGTCGAGTACCACAGTATCGTGTACTGATACCATTAAGTTCCGTGGTACTCGTGGTAAACTCCAATATTGTTCAACAGTTACCAGAATACCATCGAGGGGGCTGTTGGAGACTGAAAAAAAGTTGTTTCTTCTCTACTTTGGTACCCACATACTCCATAACTTTCGAGGCCCTTCATATTACTATAGTTATTCGGTTACGTAGAAGCAAACTCACTGTTACGAATACCCAATACCCACGAACGACTTGGTAAAAAGGTAATTCAAATACTACTTTCGGTACAACACAGATTAAAATCTCTCGCTGGAAAAATTTGTCGACCTTTAATGATTTTCACGACTGTTTTAAATGACAAGTCGCAATGGTAAAAATGAAACGGCGGCAACACCGAACAAGACTGATTGGCGCCCATTTTTCTATATTAGTACGAAATTCGCGCCCTTTACACCCTCTTCTTAGTACTTAAATCGTCTACTTAGGGGGCTTAACTCCAACCGAGCCTCGAGCAACTCGTTAAGACGTCGTGAGTTCATCAGGAGTTAACTATCAGCCGGTAAAAGCTGCTAATGATAGACCTTATGAAAGTTACCATTGAACTAATGCGCTCCGAGGTAGTCCAACCCTCATCTTAACCCCTCTAGAGTCAATGTCTTCTCGTATATAAACAGTTAATAGCTTGTTACTTGTGGGCTATCGGTTATTGATTTCGATACCATTGATTACGATCTTGTTTTTTTTTTAGATTCGATCTAAAAATATAACCTTTACTTCCCCTATTAAATAAGCATTAATGTATCATTAAAGTCAAAGAAGAATTTTTTTTTCCAACAATCCAACTTCAAAAAAAATCACTTTTATAGTCACGTTTGTTGATGATTTTGAGGAAATTTTTACACATTTTCCCTGATTATATATCATATATTGGATTTCAAATAATAGTAATCAGTGTGGAGGTAGAATTCTATATTAAATCAATAAAGGAATAATTTTTTTTTTGATTTTCCTCAAGAGAATTTAAATTTAATGATTCTTCTCCGCTTATACTTTAATAAATATGATAAATTAGAGCACACTTCTGTATTTTTAGGTGACAAATCTTGGAGTAATTCGCACTGAGACTCCAGGAAACTGGTAAAGCTACAATTTACTAGAGATTTTTTGGATTAATATTATGTTCAATCTCTTTAAAAAATTCAAGAAATTTATATTAAATTATATAAAAACAATATTTTATTTCCTTTGGTATGAAAATTCTAAAAAATTTATGCACACATTAACAAATTTTTTGGAAAATTAAGCAGAACTTTATGATGTTTAAAAGTTTATATATATATATACTATTAAATAAAGATGACAATTCTCTAATAAATCTAAATTAAATTAAAATGTTCCAATTTCTTAATGATTTTTTTTTTTTGGATAAATTTCTTAGTATTGTAACGTAATGCCAATATATAAATTGAAAATTTACTACATTTCCCTGTAAAAAATTCAAGTATTTTGCTTCATTAAATGAATTTAATTTCATGAAATTTTAAAACTAAATAAATACCAATTAAATAAATTTAAAAATTTACAAAAATTCTAAAACAAAATAATTTAAAATCATTAATATTTAACACATTTTCAGGTTAATTCGATTTTTATAAATTTTTTGGTGGTTTTTTAAAATAAATTTCTCCACATAACAATGCCAAAATGAACTTAGATTTTGCATCTTTCTCCTCTAAAAAACTAAAAATATATATTTTTAAATTAAATTTTAAAAAAAAGATATGTATGTTATGCATTCTTGTATGTACCAATTAATTAGAAAATGTGTGAATTTTTCAAAAAATAACATATTTTAAGCTTAAGAAACAATCTTCTAATCTTGAATTCAATGGCATTTTAAAGTAAATTTCTTCATGTTATAATCTGAATATAAATTTAAATGTTATACCTCTCTCTCTCTCTCTCACATCAAAAAAAAAAAAAAAAACTTAAANATAATCCTGCAAGATACTGGGGTGCACACTTCTATATTCCATAAGACTTCATATGTCCCTATTTTTATTCATGTCACATCCTGTAATCAGCCTCAATACAAGATTGCAGCATTCAGATCACTAGTGAAGAGAGCCTTTATTGTTATACGTCTGAATATTGTTCAAATACGTCTGACACCAACAGAGATGAAGTACATTATAGACATAGCTAGACGACATGGTTTTAACAAAACTCTCATGCCTGCTTTAGCTAAACATTATATAAAGGATGGGCCACACAATGCAACCCTTACAAACAATAGAAATCAGGCACTACAAGAAACAAATAACAGGAAAATTGTAGTTGATTTCCACCCTAGACTGGTTGCTATGTACAAACAAATAGTGCATTATACCAATCACTCAGTTGCTTTCAAACATAACCATACAATCTTCAAATTCCTCGATAAAAAAAAATAATAATAATAATAATTAAAATAAAATATAATAATAATAATTGCAAGTTAGTATTTACATAATAATTACATATATATTGTCCCATAGATTTATAATTGGATGACACAAGTCATCATTGCATATTATTGTCATTTTTTTTTATGTATTTTTTTTTTTATTATTTTTATGTTTGGCAACCCTTCAGATGTGGCTAACAAATTACTGCTTATGTCTAGACAGAAAAACCCTCATAGAAAAGTGAAGAAAAATAAATTTTTAGTAGAATATGTATTGTTTATATATTTATATATATATATATGTATGTATATATATAGTTTGAAGGCTACAAATTACTCCCATACCTTTCAAAAGAGCAGTTTTTTTTTTAATATGTAAATTCTTCGACAACTGATGTATCCTGATCAGCAAGCCGAATGAACATTGATTAAACAATATGACAAAAGAAAAATCTGAAAGAAGAAGAAAAAATAAAAATGAAATGATTTTTTAAAACGTATTTTTGTTTTCTTTAATGAAAAAATAAAAATAAAATAAACGAAACTCGTAAATCCGTGAATCGAAAGCCTGTGATGATGCGGAGGTTTGAAAGCAGAAGGAATGTTATGCGTGAATGAGATCACAGAAATGGAAGGCACGTCAAAGAAATGAAAAAGCATTAATATAGTTAAGATACAATTTGCACCCCGAATACATAATATGCATGATATACAACTTATAATTGTGTTTCTTTCCAAGAAAAGAAAAAGAAAGAAAAAAAAAAAACAATATTGCTTCTTCACAAAAATCACAAAATAATTGCTTGTTTTTTTCGAAAACGAATCAATTAAATCACATTTGGTGTACACAAAATCTTAATTTTTGTGCCATTCTTGACTGCAGAATGGGGAAAACAAATAAAATCATACATTAATTATTGTTTTGTTCATTTTCTTTGATAAATATTTATATATCAACTGTTTTGCTTGATTGAATGAACTTCACATATATATAATGAAATTGGTATTTCAATTTAATACTATCACTAAAAAAAAAAAAAAATAATAATAATTCTACAATGCTTCCCCTTATTTACAAAATACACAAAAATGTGTACTAAATTTTATATAATTTTTTTCTTGTGCAAACCAATACTTTCATTCACACTAAAAACATTTTACTGAAATCATCAATGGAAGAATAATTTTCTTTTCTTTTTTTTTGGGGGGTTTTTTGTAATATTTTTATAATTACATTTTACTATAATGCACCTATAATTTCCCACGGTGCAAACCGACGTAACAGAAGCAGACACTCGCATGCTTACACACACAAAACTATAATTCTACTGTACTGCCAAGCCATGAATGTCAGGCGAACGTGTATTGCATATCTTCAACTAATCTGCCTGATACATAGCACCAAAAAATTGATGTTAAATTCGCTTCAAAGAGAACGTTCCTCGACGAAAGTCTTGCTGGAGATTTCACCCGTTGGCTAACTCATTCAGTTTTTATTCCATTATGAAAATGAAATTTGTATCGAAAAAGAAAAATGCTTCTTTTTAACAGTTTCCATTTTGTACTCCCTTTGAGATATTCGCTGCTTTCATTCTTCTGTATTTCGTATAACGATCTTCCTATTAATAATTTCACTTCTTAAATAATTCCATTTATACCATTCAAGAAATATTCACTTTAGAAAAGAACAAGAGGTACCATTTATAAACCATTCATAGCATTAATAAATTAAAACTTGCTACACGGCGATGATTATTTACTCAAATTTTTTCCTTTCGGTAACAGTGATTTCTATAATCAAGATGTATACAACAAATAAAAGAGTATCGTAAAGAAGCCGTTCGACTTTAGACGATTCGATCGAAACTGCTTTGACACTTGGTGAAAATTTTCAAATATTTCGCCATACAAGAGCTGGCGTGAATGATTATTTATGTGAAGAGAACACAGAAAATAGACATGGCACTGTCTTCATGTATGACAAATGTATAAAAATTATTTATGAACATCTAATAACTCGTTTCACTAACAAGCTTCAAAATGACTATTAAATTGTACAGTTTTTTTTTGTTTTTTTGAGTCGTTTTTTACAATTTCTTCTACTGTTTAAACTGTTAAAAAAATTAATTTTGAAACATTATTTTGTCGACTGCAGTCAAATTAACAAATTAAAAAATAAAAATAATAATAATAATATCATCATTTTAAATTTAAAATTTGTATCTCATCATTATCTAAATATTAACTTTTGACAATATTCCCAAATTAAAATAAAGACAATTACGAAGTGATGATAGGTAACTGCCTATACTGTATTCAAAAAATAAAAATTTTAAAAAAATTTAAATTTGAATATTTTCATCTGTTTCACTATTTTAGCATCCATTCAATTTATACTTTTCTTAATTTGGAAGAATTATTTGATATAATTGTTGGAATACTTGAATAAGTTTAAGCACTAATGCAATTCCTTCACACTCGAGTCTATTAAATGATTTTTTTACATAAAAAAACACTTTTTTTTTTCTCGCTCTCTCTACCAAAGCATGACAAATTATCCAAGACTAGGCTACTTTCTGACACTTGTGGCAGTATTTTCTAATAGCACTCCTGTTGTTTTGACCTTTTCTTGTTTGCTAGAATCATTGTCCTTGCTTTCTGCCATTTTCTGCAAAGTTTTAGGCTGAGCATTGTTGCATTTTAGAGCCGAAGCATGACACGACGACTTATTAGGAATCACAGCTTCATTAATGGGATCATTCCTACCGTTTACGACAGGAGTATCGTTCTTCTTTTCGTTTGAAGTTTCACCACCGATGGCCGATATAGTCTGACTTCGAGGTTTTTTAGTATCACCACTAGTTCTATCTCGCGGGAGATGTTGAGCTTTACGATTTCTAGTTTGGCCTTCCGTGAAAGACATAGTGTATCTTCTGTATTTGGCACCCGTTCCTTCAGAATGTTGCCTCTTGCTGCCCGAAGATTCCGAAAGATTCCTCTGACGACCGCTGCTTCCCTCTCCGCCATCGTGAATTCTCATAAAAGGTGGTCTCCTCTCATTTAAATCCATCTGCATCAAAATAATAACAATTTATTTTAAAATATTTCAATATAATGTTTTGTTTATATAGCCTATATATAGCCTATATAAAATAAATGATAAAATGACGATAATATCATTAAATCGGTTATCGGAAAGTAAAAATAAAAATAGGTTTAAATTGTGTTTTTAAAAAAAGCACGTCTGAAAGATACAGTAGCCAGAATTTCGTTGGAGAACTTCCAAAGAAAAACAAAATTACAAAAATATTTTGAAAACACGTGCCAAATTCTTCTACTTTGATCAATTTAACAACCGTTTACAGGTGCTAACCTATAATTTTGGACTTGACATTAACTTACGAAGAATATACTAAAAAATACTTTCATTTACAGTATAGGCTATAATGAATGATACTATGATTTAATGTTATCTTCGATTTTCTGTGTTTGTAACTTTGTTAAAGTTGTATGCTTGTTTGAATCTATGCAAGTAAGTATAAAGTTTATTGAGAAAAAGTATATAGGCCTGTATATTATAAATTTAAAGAGAATTACAGAACATAAATTGTCTATTTTAGGTTCTAAATATACATATAAAATCATATTATAGGGCCTATATACGATATAATACACTTTTTACTAAGAAAATAATAAATTCTTAAAGAAAACTGAAAAATTCTAACAATAAAAACAAATTTGAAGTAATAAATTTAAAAATTGTTAAAATAATATAATAAATTTATAATAATCTTTAATATCCTTTAAATAATCACCGTTCAGCTTCCTTTTAAGATCTTTATCATCTTAAATATAGATATATAATGATATAAGCATTTAGAAATATGTTAATTCATAGTTTTTCAATATAAAAACAAATTTAATAAAAAAATATTATCATAAAAATAATCGAATATTTTAATTTTCGAACCTTATTTGCATAAACTTGAAAAAACTAAGCAATTAAATTATTTAACTTATCTGATTTCACGGAGAAATTTCTTAAACAGGTAACAGTAGTTGTCTAATTATGATCGTGACCTTCAAAGAGATGGTTGAAAGATCACAAATTATTGAAGGAAGAGTTGATATAAGTCAAAATTATTTTCAATTGGTAGATATAAATTTAAGGGAAAAAATATCCTAGAAAATCACGAAATTTGTTTACAGCTTATTAATAATGTAATTTTTATTTATTTACTTATTTTCCTTATTCCCATAATTCTACAGGTGCGTGCACTTAATGATCACTTTGTCCCAAATATTTTATAATGTCCGAAACGAAATAAACACGTTATCGAATGGGTTAATAATAAAATTTTACTCAGTTTCTAAGTAGTAAAATGTCACAAGTCGTGTATATAGGACGAAGAAAATAAATACTTCCGTATGTGTATTCTAGGTAAAGGCTAATTGCTAAGTTAAAAAATTCCATAGATTAAGTTATCGAGATGAAAATAAAGATCGATGTATCAAAATCACGTGAGTTAATTTTGAATCCCATTGGATGTAAATGTAAGTCACATGACTGTAAGACGAAGAAGAGGGTGAGTGAACCGAGTCACGAAGAGTCGGACAAAAAGAAGGCGGTGTTCCCACGCCACTCCCCCATCATACTACGACAGGTGTAAACAGGTAATGGGAACTTTGACCCATGGGACCAAAGATGCTTTAAACTGAAATTGCGATTTTAAGAGTGACCATTTCAGCTTGTTAGAAGACGTATCTCGAATATCTTAAAGCAATGCATAAATATATATATTTTTTTCTAGTATATTAAACTGCATACCCATAAAGGAAAATGTCGAGGATAGCGACGAAAACTGAATAATAAATATAATAAAAAAATAAATTATATAATATATATAATAAAAATTTATAATTAATTTAGGAATTTTTAAGAACATTTATAGAAAAAAAACTTTAATTAATTCAGTATGTCTGAGAAAAATTTGTAATTAATGCAGTAAGGGTGAGTCAATACGGAAAAAAAAGGAAATTAACATGAAAATTTGTAATGACCAATAAAAATTTGTAATTAATTCATAAGAATTAACACAGATAAAAATTTGTAATTAATTCAGTAAGGATTGATACAAATAAAAATATATTTAATTATTTCTTAAGACTTTTAATAAAAGCCTTTACAAATTAATTCAGTTGAAGCCAGAAGAAAAAAAAACGCATAATTAATTTTTAGAAAAAGGCTAATAAAAGTAAAATTTGTAACTAATTCATAGATTTCTAAGAGGCTACGTAATAAAAATTTACATAAATTAATTTGTAAATTTTTAAATACAACACAAACTACTTAATCACTACATAAAATACAGCTCAGATATCCCGTTCCGATTTCTAGAATTGCTGATACTAATCTAATTTATCGTGTCAAAACCACACCCTTTTAAAGAAATTTTAAACTTCTTTTATACGAAAAAACTTCCTTTATCTAGAATGTGCTGCCTGCTAATAGATATATTGCCCTGCAAATTTTACTACTTCCAACTAATTAAGGATACACTAAAGGCAAGGTTTTTCTTTTCTTACATTTGTCAAGATTTTTACAATTAATTGACTTCCTGTTCGCCAAAGACTGTATCTGAAGATATTATCTAAGTGCAAACGGACGTACCCCTCGTATGCTCTATGGAAATAAATTATCCTATTGTGTTAATCATTAATTAAACATTCGATATGATCGGGATATTGACATATCACAAAATGTAAACATCTTTTTCTGGTATCTAAGTTTGCGGAAAGAATAAGTAGACCTACTAAATTTATGAAGTATCTATATACTATCTTGAGCTTGGGAATGTTAAATTTGGCGTATAAAGTTTAATAATAGCGGTCTACATTTTTATAATAATAGTATATAAATATATACTTTCCTCTTTTTATTTCTAGAGATGTGAATAAAATTGAATAAAATATAGTCTAATGCTGAAATGGATTGACTGTTGAATAGTAAAAACTAAAATGTTTTCAATGTAAAATTCGGTAAAATTTTAGTATTTTGACGCAAAAAAAAAGTCATCTTGCGATTCCAGGTTTACTTTAAAAATGCATCAAAAATATCAGGATATGATTATATATATAAAAGCGACTCTTCATTCTCTAAACTTCATATTACATATTTAAGACTAGTCTATATTAGGAATATAAATTTTCTTTTTTAAACCATTAAATAATTAATATCAATGTCGTAAATAAAATAGACAATTATAGAACTAAATAGCTAATTTTAGTAGACATTTATTTGAATAAAAATATATAAAATATTTATACTAAAACAATATATATATATATATATATATATATAATAATGAATATATGTATGTGTGAGAGAATGCTGAATTAAATTATTGCTAAAGAAAAGAAAAAATATGGTTTTTGGGCAAGATCATCAAGCAAAGGATCATCATCATCATCATCAGTTGGAGAACAACGAATGACAGTTATTAACAAACCGTTTTTTCTACTGTATATATTACAACGTAATAATAAACACTTTATACAGGGGGGGACACATGGCAATCGGGGATATGTACACGCTGCAATAAACAGCGATATCGTTTCTCCTGAATTTAGGAAACGTTATACAAATAGGTAACGCNTAATGAATCATATGAATGATGCTAAAAGGATCTTCAATTAAAAGACTTACTCGTTGTGTAAAAGAAAAGGTGAGTCATTTAATATTGCAGAGAAACCAGTTTATGATAAATATCTCCTTTCCCTTCTAAGCATATATAATATTTGATAATGAAATTTCCCATTTAATTCCTTTATCAATCCAATAATTCTCATCGTAGGATCCTACTTAAAAAAAAAAAAAAATATTTTATTCTTAGAAAAGGTATTAATTATCTCTTCCAAATTAAGTTGTGTACGATACTTCAATTTTCATTTGCATAGTTTATGAATTTTAATGACAGTTTCACTATTATCAAAAATTTTAATAACGAAAAACTCATAGACTTTTATTTCTAAAGGCACGGGCGTAAACAATATTTAATTTCCATTGACGAACCGGTCACGACTTCTCGGAATTCTTTGAAGTAAAAAAAAATATCAAGGACTGCGGAATCGTTAGAAATATTATTTATCGGATACCAAATGTAAAATTTGATTCGAAAAGAACGATAAACACACATGAATTGTACAATTTCTGCAGTTGTGTGAAGAAAAAATCCACTCTCCAGCCTTAAAGGCTACTACTATATCCGGGCCACGCGACGAGATCTTCGTCCTTGAATGGTCCTGTTGGTGACGTTGCCTATCGGCACTTTAACAAGTAGCTCAGAGAGAAGATTAGTTAGGACCAAGGACTCGAACCTCGCCCATATTATGCAGAATCCTAGTAATCTTCATGAATAATAAAAGGTTTTTTTTTATTATTATTCTTTACAGCAATCATTAAACTCCTACTATTGAGATAATTAATTTGGGTAGTCGCTTATGCCGCCTACACCTAACACCGCGCTGTCGTAACGTACACTGAAGTTTATTTGAGATAAATATAATTAGGCTATAATTTTGCTAAAATTACTATTTTTTTACGTGTTGGTATAAATTAGAATGCTTTAAAAGTTTGTACATAATAATAAGTTAAAATACAAATAAGATCTTTATAAGTACTGTACAAGTTTATCAGCGCGTCGCGTTGCCTTGACGCAAGGCGACGCGTTAAAAAATCAATTTCAAGATAATATAAAATTTTATAAAATTATCTTTCGGCCAATTTTCTATAATAATTAAGCATTTTCCTTTTCTTTACTTTTTACGTTTTTTTAATTCATCCTTGATAAGCATATTTTTACATAAAACATTAAACATTAATGCTAAAAATATCTAGAAGAAATTGTAAAATGATTACCATTAATTGAAACTCAAGAAAAAATAATCTCTTATAAATTAATTCTTAATACTAGAAAAACTAAGCTGAGTAATAGTTCATATACAATTTAATATAAGCAAATCAGAATATCAGAAATTTGCTATTTATAAATTAGCATATTTCTGGTATGAAAATCTAATTATTAGGACTTTTTTAATAAAATAGGGGATTTGAGATATAAAAATATACTATATTCTACAGAATAGAATATAATTGCAAATTACAAAAACAAAATTTCGAACTTTCACCTCGCTGGGGGGGAAGAGAGAGACAACTCCTACTTAATTATTGTCCATTTTTACACATATAAATAACAAACTGCACTGGCGTCAGAAGTAAATCTAGGTCAGGGAAGGTAAATCAGACAATTATCTCCTTCTTAACATACGGGGGGAAGCGTAAATAATTGGAATTTATGAAAAATGTCCAGCCCTGTCGACTACGATATTTTTTAGCATAAAAACATCAGACAGAACCGTAAACATTTAAGTGCTAGAAGAATGCTGTCTCCCTTGCCAATGAAACTATGGAAAATTTACATACGGGATTAAAAATAAGTAGTGAGATTAACGAATATAAAAGTTATCAGCCTTGAGAATACCGGTTGTGTCACTGTAGATTTGGAACAGTCAACGTTGCAAACGTGTAATTATATGTTGCAGCCGTAACATTTTCAGTGCGGAAATTCTACTTAAGTATGCATGGAACATATTAAAGTGATTCTTTTATAGAAGAAGAACGGTGATCAATGATGAAAAACCTTATTTCCTTATTAATAGATATTAAAATCTAAGAATTACTGTTTTTAATTTAATGAATAATTAATTTTTTATGATACTGAATATGTGTAAATATATGCTGATATTAGGCCATTTGTATAAATGCATTTCATAACATTTAAAAATTCGAATTTATAATATACTTAGATTAATTTTATTCATAAATATATACTTTTATTTTGTATGTTAAATTTAAAAATATAACTTATTTATTTTTATATAGTAATTAATTTTTTTGTTTTAAGTACGATAAAATATTTATATATGATTTCTTAATAATTAAAATTGCATATACAGCATGAATACAGTATTTAAATAAATTAAAATTTTGATACACGATATTTTTAGATAAATTTCATATAATTTTGAAGTTCTTCAAAATTAAAGCAACAAAACGAACCTTTGTATATGGAATCGAATTATCCAAACTGTTAAGAAATGTGAACAATTTAATATAATGTTATGCTATCGTAAGATAGGCCTACATTATGACAATTAAACATAATCTTCGTGAGAGTGAGTTATGAAAATTCTAAGATAAATACACAGGACGGATAGACAAACAGACATATCAATACGCTTAAAAATTACGAATTTTAAAATGCCTTATAGTTTTAAAACATTTAAAAAATTAATTTTATTAAAATAACGCAATTTTTCGTTTTAAAAATTCGTTAAAAGGACAATTAACGAAGTAAAAATCTATTGAAAATACTGAAAAATTATTAAGTAAATGTTAAACAAAGTATAGATCTAATTATAGGTTTAAAAATTTAAAACGTAATTCATATGATAAAGACATTAATGTTAACATAAATATATTTATATATAATATAAATCATAACTGAGATGATAATTGTTGTGATGTATGTTATTTTTTGCAACAACTATTATATAGAATTGGATGTAAGAAAGCTATAAGAAAGGGAAATTATAGAATAAAAGGCGACCATTTACGAAGGTCATATGTCAACTCCCCCATCAAACAATGGCTTATGTAGTGAGATATGGTGTGCAATTTGTTAGTTCAGTTAAACAATACCCACATCTCTTTAAAGGTTATATAACTATATTACTATAGCTTATTGTTTAATTAGATGTACTTTATTACAAAGATTCTTCATTTCTCTACACCTACATTTAATACAATTCGATTAAATAACTTGTTCTTAGGGAAAAAAATGAAATAAAAAAAACAGACTAGTGTGTGTTTAACGTATGTAATTTACTGTGAGGTAACCTTGTTTTAATTTTCCTTTTTATAATTTTGAATTATTTTAAAGGTTAAATGCCAGTCTGTTGTGAGAATTAAATTCTAATAATTGTCATAAATAAGCATAATTAAAAAGAAAAAAAATATATATGTTACATATCTGGTTTGCAAGTTTTGTGAAGGTTCCTATAAACTTTATAAGAAAGAATGTCATTGATAATATTTTCTAGTTTATATTTTTAATGATTATACGTAATATTATAACTGAAGTTATAATCGCTAATGATAATTACGAAATACTAAATTATTTCGTATAAAACTAATAATCATTTACACTTATAAGTAATTGCTTTAATGAATTTGCAACGTTTTTATACATATTTAATATGTAATCTCGTTATTTTGTCAAAAGATAATTTCTATAAAAGAAGCTAAGATATAAAAGAAGGTAATCTTAGCCTCGGATAAATAGTCGGAAAGAAAAGAATAGATAGCAATTATTTTATCTTAAAAGTTTCTAAGGACAGAGTAAAACCAGTAAATAATTGTATTATTTAAAATAATTAAATTTTCTTATTTAAAATTTATTTGTAGTATAGATAAGTGTAGGATGAAAACAGCACAGAAATTTGTTTTAAATACTGTAAAATTTTTAAATTTTATACTATGTATATAAATTTGAACTGTTGAAAATAGTGATATACAAGATGAAAACACAATCTAAAATAGGTTACTTAAAATAACACAAAGAAAAGAAAATTTAATACAAGTTTATACTGTAAAGGATACAGTGCAAAATAAAAAAGCAGATAAGCTTATACTGCATTAAATAGTACAGAAAAAAGCGATACAAAATCTACATATTTGCAAATTCTATAATATAAAAAATTTTGAACTAGTTATTGAGTACAGCGTTAAATTTTTCAGCCCTTTCTTTTTAACATCCAATAAATTATAATGCTGAATTTAGTGCAAATTAAAGTGTGCAGAATTATACTGTTTGAAGAATACAGTGAAAATAGTAAGTATGCTTCAAATAAATACCTATAAAAAGTTTAAATTATACAAAGTGCTATTAAAGTTTTAAACATAACTGTCGAAAGTAATGTAAAATAAAAACAGCAGAGACCTATTTCAAAAAATATTAAATAAAAAAAACAATACAATTTTATATTATCACAAAGGATATACAATGGAAACAATAAAAATGTAAGTTATATCATAAATTATTTAATATAACAATATAGACTTAAATATACATTTAATCCAAAAAAATCTGTACAGATCTCTTAGATATGTATCAATATAAAAAATTGAAATAAAAAAGGTAAATAATTAAAAATTATTTTTCTAAATAAATAACAAATCGTGTGAAATCATACAAAAAACTTACGATTTTGTTTTATTTCCAAATGTACTTTTTAAAGTTCTCGATTATAAATATAGGTTCATAATATAAAGTTCGAGCTACTTTTTAATAGCAATTTTTCATAAAGTCGTTATGATAATGAACCTGTTTTTTTTAACTTCAGAGAACTTGCACGTATTAATTTTCTTAAACATAAGTTTCACATAGCAATTCGTGAACACAGAGTTGATAATAGCATCGAAAGACTTAAGTGTCAGCTTGTTTCATAAGAACATACTCTATAATCTATAAACCGAACGAAGCTTCAAAGTAAATATGTCTGTGGTAGGTCATTGAGTTGCATACATATATAGTATTTTTTTATTATAAAATAAACATTATAATCGTCATAATAATAAAAAAACCAGAAAAATTAACAAACTGTAAAAAACATCGAAGTGAAATCAACATACATCGATATAAACAGAATCGATAATTATGTACAATTATAAAGGTAATTATCATGTAGAAAAATATAGAGTTAGAACTATGAAACTGTTTTCTACTATAAACAGGAGTGCAAAGACACGTAATATAAACTTATAAGCTATGATAATAAAGTAGAATATTACGTTTTCATTCGAATGTCGATATGTTTTGCGAAATGCCCGGGGTATTGATACTTGTATAAAGTTGTTGTGAGTTTTTATTACATCGTTGATAACTAAGTAAGTGTGTGGATGGTCGTCTATACTCTCGATTGTCATCTGTATCAATGGAAAGGAATGATAAATGGTGTTGATACCCGAAGGCTTTTTCATATACTAAAACAAAACACGATCGTTTCATTACGATTTCAATAATCACAAATCGTTTGATAATATAATAAATTAAAGCGCCGATAAGAATAATTGTAATAAAAATAATTTAAGTATGTTTTTAAGTTTTATATAAATGAAAAATTATTTTTTATATTTTATTTTTTAAACTCGAATGTATAAGTTTAAAATTCGAAATTGGATATGTAATTTTTATTATAGAATTTATTAAACAGCGTTTTATGAAACCGGAAAGTAACAGCAATATTAATTATTTTCGTGGTTTATACATTTTATTCTATAATGTAATAGCAAAATTTTTAAACATATAATTATAAATAGGTGCTAATTATATGAAAATTCATCATCATTGATTATGTGTCATTACTAAAAAATTAAATTAATTTTTATTTATTAAAATTTTTGAAGCTTTTAAAAAATAAACTTATTTAAATGTTCATCAAATTTTTAAATTAAAAAGAACAGTTAAATTCCGATTAAATTCTACATATATTACATATATATATATATACATATATACATAAATTTCATATATAGTACAAGTATACGGAATGATCAATATGATAATTAAAAACGTATTAAATATTTTATGAATGAAATTACCCATCATAAATTTACTACAGTATTAATATAAAAATATTTATTATCATTAAAAATTAATTTTATAAAAATTTATAAAAACGATTGTATAAATTATTATTTTTATCAAATAGAAACAAATTCAAATTAGTTTTATTTTAGAAAATAAAAAATAATAATTTTATATTTTACAACAAGAAGAAAGAAGAAATGAAATAATATTCTGAATTAAAAAAGTTGCCATGAAAATAAATTAGTTTATAACATAAATGAGTTTGTAAAATTTTTAAAATATGTTAAAACATTTAAAGAAAACAAAAATAAATGTAAAAAAATCGTATATTTTTAAATAATTATAAATAAAATAAAAATTACTGTTAAACGTTTGCTATTTACAAACATCTTATAAGCTAATTCTGAGGAGGAGAAGATAAAATAATTTTTAAAAACATTTAATTAATTTATTTAAGAATACGAAACTTTAATAAGTTCTAAAATGTTTAATGAAAAAGCAGATTTTTAAATTTTAATGATAAATTTTTTATTAATCTAACTTGCGGATATATCGAGCTTGAAAGCGATTAAAACGTGTATATGAAAGTGAATGGTAGAATAAGGGAAAAAAACT
Organism: Centruroides sculpturatus; assembly: GCF_000671375.1. Lineage (NCBI taxonomy): Eukaryota > Metazoa > Arthropoda > Arachnida > Scorpiones > Buthidae > Centruroides > Centruroides sculpturatus. The sequence continues at coordinate 471,040 of NW_019384293.1, read as the reverse complement.
TTTTATGGGAAACTGGTCCATACTTAAGCAATTGACATGTGAAGAAAACCCGGAAAACTTCACATGGCCAGCTCGTTGGATCACGATCGAACCCATGACCACTGTTCACTGGTGTTATGTATCCAAAAATTATGATGAGCTACAAAATGATTAGGAAAATGAGCATGCAGGGACGAAAACTTTAAGATCTGTGTTATTATATTTAAATGAAAATTATCATAAATATAATATACTGTATATGTTAATTTTAATTTGAACTATTTTAATTTATCCAAAAATTAAATTCTTCAAGAATATATTTCTTTTTAGTTTTATTAGTTATCTAAGTAAGATTTAGGCCTATATATTATAAATTTATTATAAAATTCAGAAGAAACATTTAAGTATTCTATTTATTTTAAGTATGGAATTAAATGTAGACGTAAATAGGCCTAATTATAATAAAATTCATCAGGTTTGATATATAAGTAATACAAGTTTTGAATAATTCAAAAAACAAACTAAAAAAAATCATTTACATTAATTCTGGTTTTTCAATAAATCGGAAATTCATTTATGGAAGCATAAAAACAGTAATTAAATAAATTAATGATATTATAATTAATGTCATTATTTTACTTAATTACCTACAATTTACTTTTACTTGATAATTTTTTATATAAAATATTCATCAAGTAAAAATAAAGTTTACTTGACGCATGTAGTTATATATCAAACTTAATGGATTTTATTATAAATTATTTTCTTCGTAGGCTATATGAAATTCTATGCTTAAAAATAAATGTAATTTTATCTACTTCTTCTTCCAAATCTTATAATAAAGTCTTCAAATAAATTTATAACACATTTTTTTAAATAAAAAATCCAGTAAAATGGAAGCTGAACCTGTTACAACTAGTTTCGATGACAGTTTAAAATTATCTTGGATTTTAAAATTATTGCAAATTATATGAATTTATATAACATAAGAATTATTCTACATTTATCAATTAATAAGATTCTGTTCTAAGCATTTGAAAAGTTATAAGCAGCGATAGAAACCTTCACATTAGCATAATTAACTGTAATATATAGATATAATTATTGTTTATTTTTAATTAATAGATATTAAAAATATCTATTAATTAAAAATACTTTTTCTTTCATTACATATTTTGCTTTTTGTTCATATAAACCAAAACTATTCGCGAAAATGTTTTAGCTACTAATGGATTTTCAATTTTATTTTTCGGCCGGATACACGTAAACTTCTCATTATATATTAAAGGAAAATATATAAAAACATCGTAATAATCATATTAATTATGTAAGACAATATCGAGAACGAAAGAATCTTTATGACATCGAGTAATCAAAGAAATTATAGAAGAAACAACAAAGACTACTCTGTTATTACTGGTTAGTGGATAATTTACTACATTAGTCATGGTTTTCTCGAACGTATCTACAATTAACTATACCCGCTCGGTAATATAATAAAGTAAACTGATTTTCACAGTAATTACTATTTTGTCTTCTATCTAGTATAGAATTTTTTTTTAGTTTTCATTGATTATGTATACAATTTTTTGTTTTTCATGTGTTCATTTTTCTTTAGCCTCGAGCAAAACTTTAACTCAAAATTATCCTTTCTTTCTCGAGAACTATTTATAGAATCAGTAAATAAATGTTTCACATGTAAAATTTTACATTATTTTTTTAGATATCGAGCTTTTTAATCAATTTATATCGATAATTAATAACTTAATTAAATATAAAAGAAATTATCTCAAAATAGCATCACATCTGTTTTGTTATGATTTTTTTTCAATGTATTTGTAATAAATTATACAGTCAAACTTCGATAAAGCGCCTCAATTTGTTCGCTGCTGAAATTGGATTAAATCGAGTGCACGCTAAACTAAAAAATCTCACAGAATAAAATTATTTAAAGTAATGAGATCTACATACAAGTTTGAAATTTGAGAATTTGGAAGTCACATGCAGTGGCGGATTTCTTCACAGGCGCACGAGGCGCGCGCGCCTGGACCCTCATAAATCAAGGAGACCTCAAAATTCAGCTCTCAAAATAAAAATCAGTAATAAATTTGAAAATACAGTAAATTCTTTTTTATATTCGTGAATTACTAGATTTTTTGTTTTTAACATTTTTACCAAACTGAAACTTAATAATTATTGTACCGATAAGTTTCAATTTTCATAATTAATACAATCTGAACATCAGTAACCTTTTAAATACAGCCAGGCAGTTGTAATTTTATATTGGTTATTTTTCAATGTTCCCTATGTCTCACTTTTTTGGACCACTATCAGAGTAAAAACGTGCGCGTAAAATGCATACTGTAGGGTGTAGGTGTAACGAAAATATTTAGAGGGGTCTCAAATTGAATTGCACTTAGTGCCTTTCAAGTGGTAATCCGCACTGTAATTGGTAATTGGTGATAATATTGCTCTTAGCAATGCGAAATCCTACATTTTGGTAATTAGAGATAACGATAAAAGCTTCTTAATAGTAATAAGGAGATAACAATAAGAGCTTCTTAATAATATCCTGTACGCGGGTAAGGGCGCCATGGGAGGGCGCCATAGGAGGGCTTCAAAGGTTTGTCTGTACTGTATGCTCTAGGGGGCGGCAAAGAGCCTTTCTGCAAGCTCAGCATAGGTAATCGTAGTTAAACAGGGGGCGGCATAATCGGTATTGCACACGGGCGTTCAAACAGCTAGCGGCGCCCCTGGCTGTATGTACTGTATCCTTTATAGCATAATAAATAAATTCTCCTTTTTTTCATACATTATACTTCGTTAGCTGATTCATCAGTAGAAATATAAGGNCTACAAATTTTAGTTAATTTATAAACTATTGTTCGAAAATTTGAGTTATATACTTTACGTTCGCCATTGTAAATACACTTCTTATATATATATATGTATGTATATATGTTTTATTAACAATTTAACGTTAAATTATTGTTTAGGGATAATTATAAAACAATTTTCTAGATTTGGGTGTTGAACAATTGATCAAATGTCCATTTTTCGGTCAAGTCGAACCCGTCCTCGTACAAAAATACGGAAGCTGCTTCGAACAGCAAATACCTCATACACGCCCCTCGCAGCGATTGGTCAGAACTTCCGTTTCGTCACTTTTTCCCATGATCCAGTTCGCACGAATGTCTCGTATTCTCTCGTGTGTTGGAGAGTGCTAGTGTAACGAAGGCTGCCGGCGCGTAAGGACATAGTTTGTCGACGTGCATTGGATGCATTCAGATACTGTGTTTCAGCCCAAGCCATGACTTCGAATTACGTGGCAGCTGAACAAAATATGACCGAATTATCAAATTATTCGTTGATGTCAAAACAAGCAGTGGACTCCATGCCTATAAGAAAATCTCCAACAGATATGTGCTTTTCAGACTTAGGTTATCAAAACCGTTTTATACCGCATCAACAACAGGATTCGGCACATCAGAGCATGCCTTATGGTTCTACTTCACCTTTGTATTATGCTTATCCCCCTGGTTATAGGGCTACACCACCCGCTGCTAGTTCCGAAGAATCCCAAGAGATTCCGGGAGTCGAAACGAGTGAAGTTGCTGGAAAGAGGAATACAGATTTTGGCATGGATTGTGCTGATTCTGGATCAGACATATCGCCTTTGGCATCACCCGCTGTTCAACAGAAGGTATCGAGAACGCAAGAACAGCGAATTCGACGTCCTATGAATGCTTTCATGGTATGGGCCAAAGTAGAAAGGAAACGTCTCGCGGATGAAAATCCGGATTTACATAATGCAGACTTGAGTAAAATGCTAGGTAAGTAACTATAATTACTCATATAAATCAATTCGTAATATAAAAATAGAATTTTTGTAATTTGTTAGCATCTAAATTCTTAGTTTTATGATAAATATTTCTAGTTTTGAACCTGTCAAACACTTGATAATTTATATCATTAAATTACAGTTTGATTGGTGCAAAGCGTGATATTGATTAGATTTGATGTTGATTTAATTTGTTTCGTAAAAGATAATTTATTTCTCATATTCCCGTAAACTAAATTAGTTTATAATACAAAAGTAACTTATTATTACTTATTTATTTATTGAACCTTAACATATAAAAAAAATATGAATTTAATCAAAAATTTTCATTTATTAATGGAGACAATTCTATTTCTGTTCGAGAGGATTGAGAATTGTCATCGATGCTAAATACTCTCACATTATGGAAGAATCAAAGAGCAGAGTTCTCGTTATGAGAAAATGATAAAATTATCACTTAAAATTTATCTATCGATAAACTATAATTTTAATTGATTTTTATACACTGTGTCTAACCTAGAATAATGCATATTTTATATATAAAAACGTATTTCTGAAAAACAGGCAAGCAAGATAAATTAGAACACGTTTTTACCTATTTTAATTTCATCCTTTCAAGAATTATTACTATATTTAAAAACAGAATCATTAAAATTAAAAATTAAATTTCTCGATAGCAATAAATCATTAAACTCTCATCGACTAACATTTTTAGTATTTTAAGACTTAATATTAAAAATGAAATCAAAGATATTAAGTGATGCCGAAGAGGAAATTTAAAAATCATCTAATATACTTTCAATAAGTTCCGGTATTCATTTATATTAAACAGATCGTTTAATTAATATGAATAGTTCATTATCCGAAGAAATTTTACTAAAAAATATAAAAGTTACTCTAAATCCTAATGTGTTTAAACGGTTTATATATTTTTAAGGGAATAATCTGTGTTCAAGGTCAAGTATTGATAAAGCTATTATTATCTTTGGTTTTGTTTAAGATAATTCACGAGTTTTCACTACAAATCTCATTAACCAGAACAAATTTTAGTTAATTTATAAACTATTGTTCGAAAATTTGAGTTATATACTTTACGTTCGCCATTGTAAATACACTTCTTATATATATATATGTATATATTTTATATTAAAACCTAACCTATATTTTCTATTGTTTTCAATTTTTCTTACGTTCGTTGAGTTCAACAGATGGTTGTGCTTTATTTATAATAAGTTATTTTTCTAGTTTTATACAAGATCACCGTCCGTGTTTTTGATGCTGGAGTATGACCTTTTGCTAATTGCGTCCATTATTATAATCATTAGACATCATTAGAGAATTCTATTGGATGACATCTGCTCATTAAGTTCGTCTCAACAATAATATCCATTCAATTCTTTGAAAAAAAAATATTTAAAACAATTTATATACACTTATAGAGGCTAGATTTCAAGAGTTGGTAAATATAATAGAAGATCTCATTAAAAAAACAAAAAATAGTCAAAATTCCTGCTACTGTGCTTAGAAAACTTTTTATAGATCCTATAAATACTTTATTTTTAATATGAATTCTACATTTTTTCTTTTACAGAAGACATTTAAACAGTTATTTTTGAATTATTTAGTATAAACTGAGTTATCTACGTAGTTTGTATCTAAGTTGATGAACTTAAGATAATATTTTCTCAGAGTAATCATTAATGAATAAAATATATATGTAAAGTTTTTTCGAGTTTCTTAAATTAGCAAATGTTTGTTTTAAAATTACATTAGAATTGTCACGTTTTCTCAAACGGATAAGAAAAATGATACACGTCACGATCACAACGCTGGTGGCTAATGGAGTATAGATGAAGCTATTAACTTCTAGTTTGGAAGATATTTCTTTGTGGTTCCTGTGTAAAACACGAATAAATCAAAAGATTTAACTTGCTCAATTACCACGTCCTAATTGTTTATTCGATATAACTTATATTTTTTTTATTTATTTACTAGGACAATAATCTGCTTTCAGAATCATATTTCTTTCTTTTTCTCTGAGAAAATATTTATGTATTATGTTTGTGTCGCATTCGTTAATCAAACGCAAGTTTTGTGTAGGTTGTCTAACTTATAAGTTTTTTTAAAGCTTTTTTCCAGGATTTTAAGACTTTTTAAAACTATTTTACACTTTTAAGTAGAAAAATATGAAAATCGCGATACGTTAATCACGTAATCTGTAAATAAATAATATTTTAATATAGATTTTACTTTATTTAAATAGGATTTTAAATGTATTTTAATATGGCATTAAACTTAAAATAAGGTTTAATTAAACTGAATTATGTTTGCTTTATATAATATAATCACATATAATTATAATTGTTTATTATGTATAATTTAATTGAATATACTTTACTGCATTTATAATGTTATGTATACAGTTCTATTTAATGTTTTGTATGTTACGTTATATTTATTAATACTAAATGTCTACATTTTCAGAATCATCATTAATAATTCAAAATATTGATGATAATTAATGCTTTATTTCAATGATTAGTGTTGTGCTCAACAGTAAGCACATAGAATTATACTTATTTCTTTTAAGAGAACAACTTTGCGGCTGTAAAAGTAAGTCTAAGTAATCTTTGTTCAATCGATTTTGTGATGGATTGAACTAACACGATATTGAGTGAGAAATATCATGTTAAATGAGTGATGGGATGTGTTTAACTGGTATATTATTATCAACATTTTAAATGAAAAATTGCAATTTTTTTAAATAAAAATGAAGTAAATTATAATTCAAAATGTTAAATTTTTCTTATTTAAATTTAGTTCATTAGGTCAATATCTTGTGATGTAGGACATCTTTCGATGTGTCGCTCTTCTAGAAGTTTATTTTTCACAATAAATAAAAAAAATCTTTCTTCAGTTCGAATCTATTTTATAGAATTTTCTATTCTTTCGATTGAAGTTTTTACTGTCCTGGATTTTTAGCCTATTTAATACTTGTCCAAAATTATTTCTATCACTTTTTAAGGTAGTGAAAAAGGGCAATACTGTCGTTCAGTTATGTTACGATGCTAGCATGATCACTTAATCACCCCCTTCTTAAATTTTCTCATGTAAAAATGATCAAATTTATCCACAGGGGTGCAAATCGGGTTACCAAACTACCTTGTGGGAGATTTGCAAATGAGGAAGATGGGTGGAACCAGAATGCTTGCTTGAAGGGCAAGAGTTTGTACCAAGTACAACCAGGTTAGAGAGGCGGAGAAATTATGCCTTTAGGTCTTAACTTAATATCTGCATCACTATACTTTAAATTTTTATAAAATTTCGCTTTTAAAAACTAGAATTTTTTCATACACCTCATCAATATCTTAACGTGTAATTTATTCACTTTAATGTATTAAATACGCTCGTTCTTCTTTATCTTTGAAGACCTCACAATAGCGTATTAACTAGTCGACAGCCTTAAGAAACTGCTAATAATAGAAAAAAAAAGTATATATATAAGGTCCATGTTTATCAGTCATGAAAGCCTAAAATTATATGCTCGAGTGATCATTATGTAGCATTATTTTGTATGCATTACATGACTAATTGAATTTAATGAAGATATTTGCAATTAAATTGATAATGTATTACTTAAATAACATTTATCATTTAATAAAATAAATTTAATTATTAATAATAATACTTTATCATGAATTATTAATAAGAAATTTCAAATTTCTATTATTTAATAAGATATAAATATTGCCCAAGGCTGCTTTGAATAAGAGGAAAAATTGGGTTTAATATAGGAAGTAATGTTAATTTTTAACTTTATAAGAATTTTTTAAGCTTTAGAAGACTAAGTTTATATAGGACGTAAGGTTTTTTTTATAAGGTTTTATAAAATATAGCCTAAGTAATTTATATCATCGAGAAAACAGGAAAATTAAATTTTCCTGTTTTCTCGATGATATAAAGGCTTAATAAACTTTTTTTTTTCTTTAACAAGAAGTAGATCTATATAAATTTTATAGTTTAAAGTATTTATTTAAACTTCACGCGGTTTGTTTTGGGAACATTTTATTTATTTATTTGATAAATACAGTACCAGCAAAATTTTTAAAGAATATTTTTACTTCATAGAACGTTTTTCTGAATATTTTCTGCGATTTATTTTCAATATCTTAAGCAAAAAAATTTTAAAAACATTATCCAATTAAAACAGCAAATTAATTGTTCCGTTTGTAATTATAAGTCTTTAATATTATTTTATGCAAAATTTTTCTGAAATACTTTATAAATTCCACGCGATTTTATTTATTAAAATTTTATTATATATTTATTAAAATTTCACTCGATTTTTAATGTTATTTCCAAACTTTTATCTCTTTTTAAAATAAAACCTTTAACGTTTTAACATTATTTTTATACATTTACCAATGATTAATTCTAATTATTTTAAATTATTCTAAGAATTTTATTCTTTTATAGCTACATATTTTTCGGCTATTAATCTGGACTTACCATAATAGCCGAAAAATAGTAGCTATAAAAGAATAAAATCCTAAAAGAAAAAAGAACTTAATAATATTTATTATTAAATAAATCTTCTTCATAATTTTTCAGATAAATTTATCCAAAAATTAAAAGATAAATATATTTTAAGCGTCACGAAAAATTTCATTATTTAAATTTCAATTTTCTTAAAATTCTGTAAAACGATTCTTGATTATTATCAATATATAGGACTTACATATATATGATAATTAGCTGATTATAATCACTCGAATTTAAATAAATTTAATAATGATAAATTGTTTCATATAGTGGTGACAATGAACTATCTGATACGTGGGAATGTTATAAACACGATATGATGTAATGTGTAAAATTAGTAGTTTTAGAGCTATCATGATGGATGACCCCATTTCGTATGTTCGGTTTGACCATTCATATGACAAGCTATGACATGTGCTATGTCTAAGTAAATATAATTAAGCCTATGGCGAAATGTTTGAAGAATTTAGGATTTAGGGCGGTTATGATACTTTTTATTACACCAGATTATGACGTGTGAATTTAAGGCGTAAAGCATATAAAATGGATAATTTGGTTAGATAAAACTTAAGGTTATTTAGACTTATGTTTAAATGCAAGAATTTAATGAAAAGTTTTTTGTGCTAAAATGATAAACTGTAGTTTATAAATTTTAAGACTACGGTGTAGAATTTTAATTAAGCTTTTTATAGGACTGCATAAATGCCCTTCTTTATCTTCATATAGAAAACATTTGAACGTTTTTATCTTCAGAGAATCCATCTTTGAACAATTTGACATTTAGTTCTCCGGGAAATTAACACGAAAAGTTTTGTTTTGGGGGAAAGGTGATAGGAACTAATATTACGATTGGATGATATAAACATATCTTTAGAATTAGATGCCTCCTATATCATAACTATATCTTAATTTAGATCACGACTGATAAAGCTACAGACTAAGACATACTTTAAATCTTACTGTAATATTTTAAGTCCATATACCTGAAACATTAAACTGATTATTAATCATGCAAATTTAATAAAATAGTTTATTTCACATCCCTGAATTCAAAATCTAATTAATGAAGAAAATATTTTTAAGCACTCTTACAGTAACCTTTTAAAGTTTCATTATTCTAAACGTATTTAACCAATTTCGATAATTATTTTTAACTTCCGAATTGTCGCATCTGTTCAAAAACACTCCCACAGCATCGGTCACGTGTCTTTCCACGTCATTCGGACGTGCACTGACCTCACAACATCTAGCGTTTTGTGTTGTTTTTACCCTTCGGGGTTTTACACGTAGTTTGTTAACCCTTTACTGATGGAATAATCTTTAGGAGGGGTTTAGCGATGACCTAACATAAAATTAAAATACAACAATTTTAAAACCATATAAAATTATTATAAATTTTTACAAAAGTATTATTTTTTCCTGCCAAATTTTTGTATTCTTGGATAAGACGATTGATGTTAATGTCGTATAAAACACTCTTCGTAACTTAGCGTAACATAAATCAAACAAAACAGTGTGCAATTGGCAAGTAGTCGAAAGAGAGATTTAAAAAAATAACATTGTTTAAAAAGAAAACTGGGTCTTTTCCAACTGAGCTGTCACCCATATCCAGAAGACGTGACAATTTATATTTTTCCTTTTCTTAAATTTAAAAATCTACATTTTTCCCTCTATTAATAAAAACTATTAACGCATAATTATCCTGTGTAATTTTACTATAAATATCTTAAATGCTTATTAAAAATTCAGAATTTTTAAATTTATTTCAATATTTTAAAAAATATGAAGTTTAAAAGGTGTTAAAAGGAAATACATCAATTTATTGTATGATATATTTCTATAAATTATGAACGAACGATAAGCACTATTTTAAGCATGATTTTCAATCGGTCATCTCTTGTTTTTCATGTTTTCGCTATTGAGAAAGGGGGAATTCCCCCTTTTAGAATGTTTTGTGGAATTTCCCGAAGGTCTTATTCGTTGGCGATTCACTGTTTGCCATTATAGTTCCGCTTACTTTCATTATTGAATAAATGAAAATTTTCTACTTTACAGACAGCTCTACTCGAGTATGAAACATTTTAAAATGTTTTAAAAAGGAGAAAGAATTGTATTAAATTTAACATTTAGACACATTTTTTATTAATAGCTTTTGTTAATACAGGTTTGCTGTCTAGATTGCAAAAAAACTAAATATAAAATATTTCAGGGATTTATTTTATGTATAAAATAATATATAAAGATATAAAAATAAAGTGTAATAAAATTCTTTATATCCTATAGGGAAAGTATAGTAATCGGTTAAATTCTGACCCTCCATTTTTTGCATTTATAAGCTTACAAAATTCTGTATAAGTGTTGATGTTTATTTGGTATTATATCTCAGGACCGGATGAACTAAAACTTTTGAAATTTGGCAAGATTATTTCTACTTATGGGGTATTGATGGTATTAAATTTTGATGGTTAAAGGTCAAGAAGTTGGGTAGATAGAGGGAAGTCTTGTGTCATACCTCCACTGGAATCGGGCTTAATGATCTATACATAATTTTGATAATAAATCTATAATATAGAGTCTATTATACAGATTTTAGTAAGAGAAGTTAAATATTTCAAATAATTTTGTTTCAATATCAAAATTTTGAAACGATGAAGTAGATTATAAAGTCACATTTAATTTAATTTTTTTAACTCTTTATAAATTTAATTTAAACCGTTTTTTATTTAATATATTTCCATCTTCAGCTGTTTTAATTTTGCTCTTAATTTGTTTTGGAAAGGTAAGTAATATTTACAAATTGTTTACCTTTCTAAATATTTTATGTTCTATAAGTTTAGGAAATTTAATCGAAAACAAAGCAATTTAAAAGCTAAAATGGGAAAATTTTAAAATTTAATTTTTAGAGATATTTTTAATATCAAATTCTTATGCGATTCCAACTTTTAACAAGGAAATTCAATAGATAATTTTTTTAGATTTTATAAATTTAAAGAGAGTTTTAAAAAGGCGCTTTTTAAAATAAAATAGGCCAAAATCAATTGTTGTATAATTAAAATTCAATTTTCTACAGGATAAGTGAAAATTATGAATGTTACGAGAGTCATTTCTGTGAGTAAAAATTTGAAAAAATAAAAAATAAATCCGAATTATACTTAACTTTTTTCACATGCTTCATAAAATTTAACTTTTAAAACTAAATTTACATACCTTTTATCATTATAATTCCGCTATTTTAACTATTCTATACACGAAAGTTATGTTTCTAGCTGAAAAGCATTACTCAAAGATTTAAAATGTTGAAAAATCAAGATAAAGAGGAAAAAAATATACAGCATTAAACTTTAGTTAACCTTAAAAAAATTAATATTTAACGAGTTTTTTTTTAGCTATAAAAATTTATATATGGTACACAGAAAGTTAACCTTCAAATTTTTTAAGTTTAATTGATGAAGAGCCACCCCATTAAGAGTTGCTGGAAGGGCTTAATGTACCCTTATTGGGATTAATTATTCGGCTTCCGGTGTAATTTTTATTATTTGAGATTAGAATGATGCTTAAACGTCGAAAATTTACTAGTTATCTCACGCGAGATGGCGTTTTTGTCAATGTTATAACCTTGAACTTGGTCAGCATTCTTTTATTGATCAATCAAGTTATGCATCGGCACGAACGTTCAATCTGTAGTACGTTTTTCCTAAACGTTTTTGTATAATTTACCTATTTTCTACTCTCTGACACTTCGCTTTCGGCCTACATACGTTAAAAAAATAACCCACGTTGTATTTATATTATTAAAAAAAATCAAATAAAAAATCCGGCAATTAAACGTTTAGACAGACGTTTTGCTTATTTTCCACTATTTATAAATAAAATATATAAGAATATTTTTTTTAACTTTACATTAAAGCACGTTTTGAGGATATTTATAAGAATATTGAATATAACAAAAGTTCTATTGACTGTGAAGGTGAATTTTTCATGTTACAAGTAGAGTAATTATTGTGTCATATACACAATATCACTCTTTAACTATATTATATTTTTTGTCAGTATATATACTTATACGTCTCTGATAAATATAATATACAATTCTTTTCAGAATATATATCAATAATTAAAATTATATAAATAAAAAAATTATAAGTTATAGCCATTAATCATTGAAGTTGTAAGCTGATTGTCTCTTTCTTCATAATTTTTTTCTTTTAATTATACATCCTGATAAAAATATCAAATGTAAAAACCCCAATAAGTTATATAGACTCATATCTATACGTATATATAACATAATCATCAACGGATTTTATCAAACTTTAGATCGAAAGTCGATAGTAGGTCGCGGTCTACAGCTTGGCCACTCAATTTTCTGTAAATTTATTATAATATTGAATATTCGCGGATATCTTTGATAAATTCAAATAAAATAAATTCAAATATTAACTTCATAAACTAATTTTATTACGAGGAATCTAATATAAAACAAACAAACTTGCTAATATTATTTTTTAATTTATAAAATTAAAAAGAGTATCACAACTTTACATTTTTTTTTACAATCATTTTTTATTTAATATAATTTTCTCTTTCACTTTAAAGCATTTAATATATAATTTTTTAATTACTAATATATTATATTTTTTATAAAAATAATCTTAAGTAAAAAAGCTTTTAATTAAATATAGAAACTTTACTTAGTAAAGTTTCTATATTTAATTAAAAGTAAACACCTTAAGCAAATATAAAACTCTATCTGTTGACTCTTATAATAGATTTTAACTAGTTTAAACATTAAGTCTATATGAAGTTTCCTTCAAAAGTTATCTTAAAATGTTCACATTTAAGCAGAATAATGAGGCAAGAATAATGAGGGTCTATCGAAGCTTTTAAATAAAAATTTGAATTTTTATGACTGTTCACTTTTAGTTAATTATATAAATTATTGACATTAAATACATTTTTTTAATGCATTCTAAAAGCAAAAATTGTTTTGTATATTACTAAAGTTATTATTTATAACACAAGCGACGAAGTATTTTTGTTAAAAAAAAAAATAATAATAATAAATAAAGTCTAAGGCGTTTTATTTTAATGTCAAAGTTGAAAACAGGGAAAATACCCTTTTGTTTCTTACTTCAGCTTTATTCTACGTTTTAATATTTAGCGCTAAACGTGACTAAAATTATTTCCGTACGCAATTCACAATGAAATAATTTATTAAAATTAATTGAATATCAAACTTGATACTCGAAATTACCTGTCATAAGATCATTTTTTAAGAGTCACAATATATTATAAAATTTCAAGAAAATAAAATGTTAATTTAAATTTATAAGAACTTAGCATTATGAAATTATTATTGCTTTATGTTTAGTAAATAGAGATAGTAAATCAGTGTCATATAGGTATTAATTAAGAATATTCGAATCTTATAACATGGCTTTACTTTAAAAAATCGGATATGTTTTCAATAAAAATACAAAAACTGTTTTAATCTCTTACAATTTCTTGTATCTAAGAGTAAGACTGTAAAACATAATTTTTAAAATTATAATAGATATTTTAGCTCTATTTTGTCTAATGCATCAGCTTGCATGTGAAGAAATACCTGTAAGCTTCATTTTTTTATAATCAACTGTGATCATGAACTTATCCGTAAACACCTACAACAGTGTTTTCCAACGTGGGCCCACGCACCACGTGGGGCAATTGGATTGTTAACGGGGGCAATTCGAAAATGGACTTGTCCAGAGTTTAAATGAACCGTATAGCCGCTGTATATGTTAGGGGGGCATAAGAATTTTAAAAAGGCTTAGGTGGGACATAGCACGAAAAAGGTTGGAAAACACCGACCTACAATCATCAACTTATATATAAATAACTATAAATCTTAGTTTGTCTATAACTATAAGCTAGCATATAAATACCTAGAACCTTACCTTACGTATAAAAAGTACAGTACAACTGTTAACTAATACATAAACATCAACATCAGCTTATCCATGCACATCTAAAACTATAAACTTACATATGAATATCGGTAAAAATTAATTTTCCTAGAAGAAAATATCTATTAAACTTATAATTGAGAATATTTTGATTTTATATTAAAAACTGGGTCAATTTTCAAAAGCATTTTCAGTATCGAACGGAAGATAATGCTTATAATCATAGAACACATGAGTAACGTGATGTTTTCTAAAATACCTTGTAGAGAAGCTTGCGGGCGATTGTCCTCTTTATTTTAAAAATATAACAATAAGGTGAAAATTTAACCACCACGTTAAATGGGATTACCATTTAAAGTTTTCTTAACACCTGGGTTCGTTAAATATAAATTATTATCTTTTCAAAATAACCTAAGGCTCTTCTAAGAATCCAAGCAACATTAACACTTGTTTACTTCTATTTTTAAATTAAATTTTAAAATTTTTGAGTGAATGCACTCTTTAAAAGGAATGAATTTTAGAAAACTGATGTCAACAAAGTATTTAAAGTGATAAAAAAAAAATTTAAAATTAAATATATAGAATAAACTTTTNCTGCTTAAAGTAGGTATACTACGAACAAGAATGCATATTTTTATATTTTAATTTCTCTAAATATTCGTGTTAGGCATCTTTAAATATAGTTTTACTTATTCAAAAGCTCGAATTTTATATTACAAACAAAATAATAAGCGTATTTCTTTTTCTTTTGGTGCATTGCAAAAAAGTCTCTCTCGATTCTATATTTAACAAATACTATTTTTAAATATAAGATTATATAAAAACATTTTAACTTTGTTACTCTTCCACTCATAAAAATAAGATAAAAACTAATTTTAATATAAAACACAACAAATTTTTTAAATTTTTATTAAAATTGAAAATTTTGAATGTTTTTTCCTCCTTTGATAAATTATATATTACCATACAAACGAAGATAAATTAATTGATATAATATTCAAATTTCTCACGCTTAAGTAATTTATAATCGATATATTTAATGATGCATTTTGTATATAATAAATCATAAAAATTTTCTTCGATGTTATCATACATTCGATAATTATACTATTTATAGTTTATATATATATTTATATGTATTTATATATGTATGTATATATGTTTTATTAACAATTTAACGTTAAATTATTGTTTAGGGATAATTATAAAACAATTTTCTAGATTTGGGTGTTGAACAATTGATCAAATGTCCATTTTTCGGTCAAGTCGAACCCGTCCTCGTACAAAAATACGGAAGCTGCTTCGAACAGCAAATACCTCATACACGCCCCTCGCAGCGATTGGTCAGAACTTCCGTTTCGTCACTTTTTCCCATGATCCAGTTCGCACGAATGTCTCGTATTCTCTCGTGTGTTGGAGAGTGCTAGTGTAACGAAGGCTGCCGGCGCGTAAGGACATAGTTTGTCGACGTGCATTGGATGCATTCAGATACTGTGTTTCAGCCCAAGCCATGACTTCGAATTACGTGGCAGCTGAACAAAATATGACCGAATTATCAAATTATTCGTTGATGTCAAAACAAGCAGTGGACTCCATGCCTATAAGAAAATCTCCAACAGATATGTGCTTTTCAGACTTAGGTTATCAAAACCGTTTTATACCGCATCAACAACAGGATTCGGCACATCAGAGCATGCCTTATGGTTCTACTTCACCTTTGTATTATGCTTATCCCCCTGGTTATAGGGCTACACCACCCGCTGCTAGTTCCGAAGAATCCCAAGAGATTCCGGGAGTCGAAACGAGTGAAGTTGCTGGAAAGAGGAATACAGATTTTGGCATGGATTGTGCTGATTCTGGATCAGACATATCGCCTTTGGCATCACCCGCTGTTCAACAGAAGGTATCGAGAACGCAAGAACAGCGAATTCGACGTCCTATGAATGCTTTCATGGTATGGGCCAAAGTAGAAAGGAAACGTCTCGCGGATGAAAATCCGGATTTACATAATGCAGACTTGAGTAAAATGCTAGGTAAGTAACTATAATTACTCATATAAATCAATTCGTAATATAAAAATAGAATTTTTGTAATTTGTTAGCATCTAAATTCTTAGTTTTATGATAAATATTTCTAGTTTTGAACCTGTCAAACACTTGATAATTTATATCATTAAATTACAGTTTGATTGGTGCAAAGCGTGATATTGATTAGATTTGATGTTGATTTAATTTGTTTCGTAAAAGATAATTTATTTCTCATATTCCCGTAAACTAAATTAGTTTATAATACAAAAGTAACTTATTATTACTTATTTATTTATTGAACCTTAACATATAAAAAAAATATGAATTTAATCAAAAATTTTCATTTATTAATGGAGACAATTCTATTTCTGTTCGAGAGGATTGAGAATTGTCATCGATGCTAAATACTCTCACATTATGGAAGAATCAAAGAGCAGAGTTCTCGTTATGAGAAAATGATAAAATTATCACTTAAAATTTATCTATCGATAAACTATAATTTTAATTGATTTTTATACACTGTGTCTAACCTAGAATAATGCATATTTTATATATAAAAACGTATTTCTGAAAAACAGGCAAGCAAGATAAATTAGAACACGTTTTTACCTATTTTAATTTCATCCTTTCAAGAATTATTACTATATTTAAAAACAGAATCATTAAAATTAAAAATTAAATTTCTCGATAGCAATAAATCATTAAACTCTCATCGACTAACATTTTTAGTATTTTAAGACTTAATATTAAAAATAAAATCAAAGATATTAAGTGATGCCGAAGAGGAAATTTAAAAATCATCTAATATACTTTCAATAAGTTCCGGTATTCATTTATATTAAACAGATCGTTTAATTAATATGAATAGTTCATTATCCGAAGAAATTTTACTAAAAAATATAAAAGTTACTCTAAATCCTAATGTGTTTAAACGGTTTATATATTTTTAAGGGAATAATCTGTGTTCAAGGTCAAGTATTGATAAAGCTATTATTATCTTTGGTTTTGTTTAAGATAATTCACGAGTTTTCACTACAAATCTCATTAACCAGAACAAATTTTAGTTAATTTATAAACTATTGTTCGAAAATTTGAGTTATATACTTTACGTTCGCCATTGTAAATACACTTCTTATATATATATATGTATGTATTTACAATAATTTTAAAGTGTTAAATAAAAATATATCTTGATATTTAATTTTGTGGTAAGTTTTTTGCGATAATCAGGATAATCGGATTTATATTTTGATTAAAAATTACCTTTCCTTGATGCGAATTTTAAAACTTTTTTTATTATTTTTTTCTACGTATGCTGCGATAACTAAAGGTGTGCAACGATGTGTTATCACATATTGCAATGACATCATCAACATTAGACAGGGGAAGAAAGGGATTAGTCGTTTCAGATAATGATAGTTTCTGATAAGGGAACTTTGATCCTACCCGGACCTAAATCTCATGACCGGAAGGCAACGAATGTAGTAACCCTACCTTTCCCATCTTCTCACTGAGGGTAGCCACCGAGCGACAAATGACGAAGATAAGCTAATTTATGTGAGAAAATCCTTGATGCATTATGCTGATAAAGAGAGGATCGTGGTTAGATTATGAAAGGGACTCAAACTAGATTTATTAAACGTAAGCGTTATTTATTAAGCTATTTTTGGATAGATTTCTGCGTAAATGGATAGAATCTAGGATCTTGTTATCGTTTCCATGTTAAAAAAAGAGTATAACATTCTATAGAATTAAAAAAAAATTTATAGAAAACAAAGTTATACACACAATTTTCGTAGCGTATATATTATAATCTATAGAATATAAAAAGCTAACTAAGGTAGTGACTTGAAAGTAATTTCAATATCGGCTGATAAAAAACAATATTAAAGGTATGTATAAAATAAAAAATTTCGAGTTTATCTCTATTTTGTTCAAAATTTTTGTATCGAAACAACCGGATTTCTTAGATTCGTAAAACTGTTCTGAAAATTATAAGCACGTGTCTAGAACTCTTTTAGGATGTTCATTAGATGCGTACGGATAAACAAATGGACAAACGAACATTAAACATTAAGTTTTTAAAGCTAATACTATTAACGCTACTGCTAGGGTATATTATGCTATAATATCTGCTTTATTATAGAATAAAATTTAACTTACAAGGAACGTTATCAATTTTTACAGAATTAAAAAACACTATAACAGATGAACGTAAATTAGTCCATTATATAGGTAAAATTGCATATTACAAGCTGTTATATAATGTGATACATATAAAGCATATTTAAACATATAATGCATTAAACTTTTTTTTTATATATCACGCAACTACAGTATTGGCGTAAATCGTCAGAGATAAAAGTTAAAAATAGTGTTCTATATCCATTCGAACTGTTTTAGATTTATATGTGATCAACTCGTTTTCCCTCTTACGATTAAAGAAAACTTAAATAATAGCAATGTTTTCCCCTTTAGGCACCCTATTATATATTGTACCTCTGTTTTTGTATCTAAAAAGACTTTTCCTCTAAAACTTTTCCTCTAAACGACACACCAAACTGTTTCGTAAAACAGGTAAATATATATATATATTTACTTTTTTATTTTAAGCGTTAGTAGAAGAGAACTTGATATAGTAAGATTACGCATTCAGATTAGAACTCACGTGGGAATATATTATCTTATCTCAATACAATATCTTGAAAGAATAATATCATGATACGAGAGCATCGCGATCTCTAGTTCTTTCTCATATATGCATGTTTTTTATGTTTATTTTTTGAAGCAATTGCGTGCTGTGAAATCTAAAAGATGTTCTTTTGATTTACGACTAATTATTCGCATATTAAACACATCGAAGTAAACAAATTCTTTGTTTTGATTACAATCTGCTAAAGGTCACGGAAACAATAAAGCAATATTATGAGAGATGATTATAGATAATGGCAATTCTAATGATTCCATCAGGATAAAAGAGGAAAATTTTATAAAGCCTCTACATGATTTTCTGAGGTTGACTCGTCACGGACTAACGCACCGAACTAACATGTCCACTATTGCTTGGCACTATATTCCACTTGGAAGTTTGCCAATATTTTCCGAAACCACCCCCGAATGTCCCTGGAAAGCAGTTTTTATTTTTGATTGAGATAACAATTATTGCATGTAGAATCCTATTGATAGATGAAAGCAGTTTGATACCTGGAAGTATTACATCCTCTCAACCTCTGCTTCTATTTATATAAAATGTACTGTACAGTACAAATACATAGAATTCTTTATGTATTTTAAACATTTTTAAAATAGTTTTAAACATTTATAAGTTAAATTAATAAATTTTTAGCAGTTTTATGCATAGTTTCAACAGTTTTTATATGAAGTTTTTAGGCTAAAAAGTTAAAAATATCAGCTTGATTATTCAAATCTATATCACAAAAAATTATTAATAAAAATAAATAAATAATTTTTAAATGAATTGTTTTCATACTTAAAACGAATGGAAACTCGGAAATTGTTTATGAAAGTAACAAATCTACTTTTGTAAGTTTGATAAAATAATCCGAAGAAATTTTACTAAAAAATATAAAAGTTACTCTAAATCCTAATGTGTTTAAACGGTTTAAGTAATGTTAATTTTTAACTT
>NW_019384293.1:404315-449889 GCF_000671375.1 Centruroides sculpturatus | reverse complement strand
TAAATAACTTGTTTTTAAAAGTAAAAAAAATTAATTTTTATAATCTTAAATAAAATTTATAATTAAAAACAAAATTATTTTTCAAAATTTTATAATAAAAAAATAATAATAATAATAATAATTTTTGCAAAGTATTTTATAAAACAATTTTTAGAAGTCATAAAAATAAATTTTTCATTTAAAAATCTTGAAAAATAATTTATTATAGTACCTAAAAATTATTAAATTTTAATAATTTCTAAAAATATGGAAAATTATTATAAAAATTTTTATAAATTAAAATTCCGAGAAATAATTTTCAAATTTCCTAGTAATTTCACATTATGAATGTTTTATAATCTAAAATTAAAATAAAAAAATGAAATGAACATTTTTTTAAGTAACAGTATAGAACCGTGAGCATAACATTACGTAGTAATTAAAATCACTCAGTACATAGATTTCCTAACACGTATGTCTTATAACTATAAATAGCAACTTTAACATTTTAACTAAGTATTAACAAACAATGTAACTATATAAAAACTAATAATCATTTAATTTTTAATTGAAGAAGCGTTAGATCTACTTTATCTAAAAGAAAACAAAAAAAAAAAAAAATAGTTTTTTCCTCTCCTTGAAATTCGTGAGCTGTATTTACTCTCTCCTTGAATTTCTACCTTAGCTGAACAGAATAACGTAGACGTATTTCCAGAGTAAAATAAGTGCCAAGTCGTGATACAACTCACGCTGCGATAGTTATCAATAGGAACTTAGTAACTGAATAAAATTTATTTGTGAAGTATTTAATTAATCATTAATTATTTTTCGATAATATTTAATAGCACTACAATTAAATTAATTAAATATATATATATATACACACATATATTTTATATGTGTATTTGTAACGTAGTTCGGTGGTTTGTATCGGCTCCAAATTAAAGTAGTAGAAAGGAATGTTACATAACTAAACCGTTATATAAGCTAGAAAACGTTATAAACTTAATTAAAATTAAGTTTTCGAGATTTAATTTTTATCATTATTATGTTTAAAAATAACTTTTCAAGCGAGTTTTATATCTTTTCGCACTTAATAAATAGTTTTATTTAGTTAATTAAAAATTAAATATCCGGTATAATTACTTGCTTTTTAGTCTTTTTTTTTAAGTGTTAGTTTATAAAAATGATTATTTTTTAATACAATTTTTTGCTTGATTTTATGAGTTTAATACACTAAATTTTTATTTATCAGATTTATTTTTAGATAAAATTTTGTAAGTTTTGGATTCTGAAAATTATAGAAATATTAATATTTATAGGCCTATAGGCCTATATATAACAAAGTTTTACAATATTTAAAAATTTCTAAAAAATGTTTAAATAATTGCAAAATAATGCATAATATTAATTATTATTTTAAACAAGTATCCTTATTCTACAGGTCTATATTTATTTTGTAAAAAAAAAAAATTAAAAAGTAACTCTATGCGTAAAATATTTTTCCTTATTATGTCTAGATATATTCAACTCGATTACAAAAAATAATATTTTATATTTCAAAAGAATAACAACAAAAACTAAATATGAATATCACATTAAGTTACGGCCTTTTAATGCTTTCTATTATTAAGCAGAGTGTAGGAGAAAGAGGAGAGATCTCGATACAAAACTTGTGATCAGTTACCCAAATCTTTGCATAATTATTCAAAGCGGGTCATTTTTCTAACTCGGGAGTAGATCAGAATCGTTATTTAGGATAACGAGGTTTCATTTCGGCCACTGTCCTCCCTATGGATGTAGGGCGAGGTTCTTCGCTTGGAGGGAAAATGAATTATTTTGCCACGAGTTTTCGACCGGTTTTCTCGATTATACACGTTCAAATACATCACTTTTACATAGAAACAAATTTAATTTATCCAATTAAGTTTATTTTCGATGTAGAAAGTTTAGTTTTAGACGCGTACTTTTCAAAAAATAAACGCAGTTTAAAGGTTCGCTTCACGCAAGTACACATTTAATTCTAAGGGAATAAAAAACAAATTAACACGAAACTGATCTGTAATTAAATTTTAATTGAAAGAAACGAGTCGTGTTTGAGATGAGGATACATCAAAAACCTGTGTTTAAAATAACATTTAAATGAACTTGTCATGATTTGTTGTTTATCTTCTATACGCTTCCGGGGAAGTAAGTTTAATCAAGAGATACTCAGACCCGGTTTTTTCTTAGTTGGAAACTTTTAATACAAAAGATATGCCCCGAGCTAATTTCTTTACTCGCTATTGTACACACACAAACTGTGTAACGTCAATTCGGATACTAAACAATCGCATCCTCTTAGAGCAAAAATATTTTCGTCGAGACAAGGCCAGGTTTGTATTCATACAAATGGGTTATGCCATATTTCATAGGTTTTTACCTGTTAAAATATCATTAAGAAACATGTAGAGCAAATGCTTGAAGCAATACTAAAACGTGGTTTTAGACGTTTCTTTCTTATAACAAAAAGAAAATATATAATTTGTTATTTCCATCTCTAGAATCATGAATCTTGAATGATATAGTTATAAATGAAAGACTTTGTTCTGTCGTCAGTTTTAATGTTTTTAAAGTTAAGTGCTTCGTATAGAAGATTTTTAGATTATTTCTGAAAAATATTTAACATAGAAGGCCTATACCAAAGCTGTAATATCTCTCATTTATAAGAATTACCGACTTTTACATTTCCGTATGTGTGTTGAATATGTAAAAGGCTCTGCTGATATGAATTTTCTTAAAAACATATTTCTGAGATACACTTTGAAAGCCTTAAAAGTAAGTAAGGCTTTTAATATGTATCTCAGAAACATCTCTTTAAGAATATCTAAATCAGTAGAGTCTTTTATGTATGCAACACGCATACGGAAATGCAGAAGTCAGTATGTCTTCATCATATATCTGCCGTAATATCCAGTTTGTGAGATCCAAAATCAGTAGGGACTTCTCGTTTATGGGAATCAAAATTATTTTAGCTTATGGATTTAAAATTATTAAGGTCTTATGCATCATGCTACGTTCCATTTACATGAAATTCAAAAATCAGTAAGGCCTTCATCACACGACATTTATGGAAATTCAAAATCAATGTGACCTTCATATATCATGCATAAAGTCTTGTTCATTAGAATTTAAAATCGTCATTTCAGTTATAAAAAAATAACTATTTTTGATTATAAACAAGAGTATAAATAATTGTTTTTTTGTATGTATGTATTTACAATAATTTTAAAGTGTTAANGAAAAATTTAACAATAAATATTCGTTATCGCGTTAACCTATTAATAATAATGTGATACCACGTTAGTTAGATTAATAATTAATTATTTCTTTATAGATAATAGAAAATAAGTTATGAGTTTGCTACGTTAATGTATTCACGTATAAGAAAGCAGGGATTTTGAAATTTGTTAATTATTGAATTTAATAATAAATTACACGAAGGCCATGATATAAATTAGTATAAATCGTTGTGATGCATTTTAACTATTTTCACGTATTATACTATAATATTTTATAGAATGACAGATCCCTTTAAATTAAATCGTATATAAAAACATTAAACGAATAAATTAAAAAATATTTTTAATAAATTATCGTAATTTTTAGATAGATTAGTTCTTATATTGTGTACTGTACTTAATTATGGAAGGAAGTGGGTTAATAATAGTTATTATAATTATGTAAAATTCATTTTTCTTTTGATAAATATGCGTTCAACCTTATTTCTATGAAAGGTTTCAACCGGAATTCGCGGTTCGGAGTTTCCGTTTTGGTAACCAAAAGTTAAAAGTGATATCTGTCCATCGATGTTCTGCATGAAGTATAACCTTCCAGGCATGTCTCCCTATTAATCAGAATTGTGTTAGTATAAAAAAATTATTTTATTTTTATTATTTTATGATCATTTAGTAATAAAACCATAAAAATTTCGTTGTTGATATTCCTAAATCAGTATTTAATTCTAAACGCATCTTCCATAATAAATGCTTCAAGTATCAGCCATTATAGAACGTTTCAGACTTCATTTCTTCTTTAATTATGTTTTGTTCTCTAGAAAAATGTAAAATAAATCTTGATCTAGGTTATAGATAGGTATTACATCAGTTATATTGTAATTTGAAAGTTAGTAGGCCTGTATGAGAACGTAACATAGTTCTAGCTTATGTAGATGTGTGAGAATTTGTAAGTTTGTGTCAAAGTTTTAATAACACGATACGTAAATTTATTACAGCTCGAGAAAAATGTATTACTTTTAAGTATGCATGCTATCTATACCCATACAACATTTGCGTCAAGCATATACAATAGTATCTAGTCTATGTGTGTGTGTGTCAGTCGCTGTTATTGTTAGCAAGATACACGTTCTGCGCGATCGCTATTGTTACTATGGTTGCACGTTTCACGATCACAATTGTTATCATAAAACTTATATTATATTACTTTCGAGTTATAATAATAAATTACACACTATTGAATTATTTTGCATTAGTATCTAATTTAATTTTGCACAAAAATCGAATTCGTGGTCTGTGCTATTCCAGGCCTGTATTAATTCATGCGTACTTGCCTAGTTTTCTCACATTGTTAATGTTTTCGGATGTAAATAAAATTGTTTAATAAAGTTTAAAAATAATACTAAACAAAATTTCTATCTCTTGAACTTATATTCCACCTCAATGCGTGTTCAATGTGAAATGTACTTAGTTTATAGGGTTATAAGTTGCTAATTCCTGTGATTTTCGCTCGATTTTACGATGTCCTTAAATGTTTTTATCTCTAATTTCCTCGAAAATAATATTAAAATATTCTATTATTCGTTCACTTAAAAAATATATACATATACCAATTTTCTTGAATACGTATGCTTTATAATGAACATCTATTTAATGTTGAATCAATGTTGGAGAATTTGTTCAAGACTCACTTTGTGTTTTCAATATAAAATATTAAGCATAGATTCAGATGCAATGTAAACTTTTTCAATGTTCATCACATATTCAAATAGAACAGATTATAGATAATATTTATAAAATTTTTACATTTGAAATAATGTTTTGTGTTCAGGAAACTGAATACAGTAACTTTGATGAATAGCTCCTCAATTTAAACAAATTATGTTCAAAATAAAATAAAATTACTCTATATGTATATTAAAATAATTTAAATAACGATCATTTTACGTTCTTGAACACATCAGTTAAAATTTTAATAAAAAATGCGTTTTGTGTTCAAGAAGAATGATTTTGTTTGTTATATATATAACACTCTTTCGGGTTTATATTTAATTATTAAATGATCTTAGATTTGGTGTTCAGAAATCGGTGCTCAACACGTCCATCTTGGATGTGGTATGACCCACATTGTACCTCAGGCGAGCCCACTTCCGGGAGGTGAGGGAGGTAGTGAGCAAGATGAGAGACGACCACTCTGAAAGGACATTGACTTGGGTGGAGTAAGCAGGTCTGCATATATACTGATAAGTATTGTCCACCTCGGGGCGAGATACGTCTCTATCTGGACATTACAGAATCACTTGCACATTTTTCACTTTTGTTTTATGTTATGTCCAATTTAAATATAATGGACTATATCGAATAAAGATCGGAATAAAATTGGGACAAAATTTTATCAAAAATCACATTAATATGGATCATGATTTCATTTTAGTTTAACGAAAAGTTCAAGAATTCTCGTTTTGAAATCGATTCTGGAAGTTTAACGTCTCGAGAATGTGACAAACGTTGTAGAAATTTTGGCACTCGCCTTTTGTATATTCCCTTGAGATTCTGATCCCAAATACAGATACAATAGCTGTTTATTTCGATCTCTACATATCTTGGAATGTAGTTCGCTCAGGATAAACTCGACTGCGTAACTTGTCATACGAGTTAAATCAATTTATAACTATATAACTATGATTATAACGGTTTATACAGGTCATTAAGAATGTAAAAGCGTTTCTTCTCCCACAAATTATTTACTATTATTAAACGAATTTAAACTGCAAGTTAATTAACTCATCAATTTTCCTATAGCCCTGTAATGTACAGTACAGTACAGTACTTTGAGTCATGCAAGGAAGATATCTTTACAGGATTAACGAAGTAGCGTAAAAGATTACAAATCGCATAAATTAACCGAAATTGTTTAACTTATACGTCATAAAGGATATATGATGCGATACCAGAAGTAATTTGAGTGGCAAGATGCCCCACGCACTTTTGTTCCCCACCACTTCTTTCGTTAACTGGAAATTTTCAAGGTCGAAGCGTTATGCCCACTTTCACGGATTTTTATATCAAATACTGTTCACAAAGCGAAAAATTTAACAATAAATATTCGTTATCGCGTTAACCTATTAATAATAATGTGATACCACGTTAGTTAGATTAATAATTAATTATTTCTTTATAGATAATAGAAAATAAGTTATGAGTTTGCTACGTTAATGTATTCACGTATAAGAAAGCAGGGATTTTGAAATTTGTTAATTATTGAATTTAATAATAAATTACACGAAGGCCATGATATAAATTAGTATAAAGGTGTATAAAGGTCGTCGTATAAATGTCACCACTGATACACGCAACCATTTAGTAAGGAGTGGGTTCTTTCTCTTTCTTACCCTCTCATAAACTCGTTCATAAGGGTGTGGTCAACTTTCCAGTATATATAGATATATTTTTTTATTATTACTAATTTTATTTAATATAAGTAATATAACTTTATTTACACATTAAGCTTTAATTAAGCATTAATAAAAAAACAATAACGTATCGTAAGAGAGAAGAAGTTAGCGCGATGACTTTTGCTTTTAATTGCATCTATATTATGTAATTACCGCTGAGAGAGACGTAGGTATTAATAAATCTATTAATCAAAGAGTAATAAGTAGTTTATAAAATTTTTAAAATTTTTATAGAAATTTATCATGACGTCAGGAAAGTTGAACAGATTTCCGGTTGACCCCATTTCCGTGTTAACGGACAAGGCGTGGTGTGCTCCATAAAGAAGGTTTTTCTCACATGTATATATACAGACACACACAAACAAACACAAGCTTCTCGTCCAGCGAGTTTCTCTATAAGGGTGGTGTTCAACGCACGTTCTATTCGAGAGGTTAATTCACACCAATGAATGGACAACTGTCTTACAAAGTGGAGGGGATGGAAAAAAACCTTAGAGGTTAATTGTCTTAATGTTAGAAAGTCGAATAAAGTAGTAGTCTGGCTGGATTCCTAACTTAAATTTTGTACATTGTTAGGAGTTGGTTTTGATTTTTCGTCTATATAGATGTCTCATTAAATATAAAAATGAGTATAGGTATTATTTTCCGCCTTTATACCGTACACGCCGTTTCGGTTGGTCGATCGTCGACGGGAATTCCTTCATCCGTTGATGTATCAGCGGTCTTCTAGTTAGGCCCCTTATCTCACGCCACTATCAAAAATAAAATAAAAAATATGGGCGATGCACATCCTGTACCGTTCGATTTAGACATATGGTGTATAAAAAAATAAAACGTTTAAAAAATGTGGAATTTATCAATTAAAATACGCTTAAATTGTTTATTTAATTTAATTTTGCGCCCATTTCTCTTGTCTGCATTTCGTGCTATTCTATTTCGGTGATACACATTTTTTGAAACAAATGTTTTGTGCTGCCATCTAGCGGTGTTTATACAAATTACTACAGAGTTTCGTCGTGTTAAGGTGTCCAATAAAATTTTTACTTTCGAGTGTAAAACTTTAATTTACAATATTTTAATTTACAGACTTGTGTTTCCGTTAAAGCACTAAAAAAAATCTTTTATTATGTATACTAGACCTTCGAGTTGTATTTTACATCTCCTGTAATAACTTATATTGTTTACAAGCAGCAAACCTCGAAAAATTCTAAATTTTAAAGATTATGTCCGAAAAATATTCTACTACTTTCCCTCATTATAGTGGCATATGCTCTATTATAATGAAATTTTCTAAGTCGCTGTTGTGTAAAGTCACGATATTCAACAATCCGTGACTGTTTCGCGACAGTCCTGTCGAGATTTGAAAGGCAAGAGTAGGCGTTTTTAGTAGGCAGAACGTTAGATTCGACCTGAAACTAAATGTTGCTATAGTAGCCGTAGTACTGTATCTATAATGAAGTATTTATATCCAGAGTAGTAAAGATTCTAATAGTGTATTCCGAGCAAATCGACTTCTGCTGGTCTACTGACAGCTGCATTTCGTGAACGTGTTCGAAATTTCTAACGGCCAACTGGATCGAACAATAGTTGGACAACGGGTCGTTTCGCCCTGACGAATCTATGTATAATTTCCTTTTTCCTGAAGATAAACCTTATTTTTCTACGTATTGTGCTTTCTAATTGGATGTTTAGCCAGACGGTTACCTTACAGAATGCATTTTTTTTTTTTGTTGTTGCAAAATAAAGCAGTAACACGTTCAATATTGTTAACTTTGATGCATTGATTTATTGAGAAATCAATGGTGTAAACCAAAAACTTTGCCAGCAAAACTTGTCTAAGTTTGATGATTCAGCAGCAGAAAGTATATTGATATATCAAGATAGGCGTGATACTCGAATATCATCGATTTATCGATGGATATGTGACAAACTGGTTCTAATTTTGCTGAAAGATTAGTAAAAAAAGTGATCATTTGATAAAAATTTTGTAAGGTGTTCATATTGATTGCTTCCCGTAACTGAGGGAAGTTAAATTACCCTCAATATTATCTATCAAAATATCTTAGAAAATTACTAAACGAGCGCTTACAGTAGTGCCAAAATAAGCCAAATTTTGTTATTAAAGTAATACTAAAAACATATTTCTTTAAGATTAATGATGCATCACTATAATAGAAGAAAACGCTAGAATAAAATTAATACATCCACGCACTTAATTTCACGAACAGCATCCCGGATAGAAGATTGATCTTTCTCTGGTAGAGAGCAGTCAGAGGGGAGTTAGACACAGACTACTAAAAATAGATGCACAAGACCTCTTATTTAACCGGCGTCACAATAGGGGGGGACGAACTGTGTCTGGACACGCCCATTTCTTTTGGACACGGAGGGAACTGGCTTGGCAACAAGGATTGAATTCTGGGAAACAAGAGCACCGACAGACGAAAGGGGGATGAAAAATCGTATTTTTTACTTACGTTTAGCAGAAGAACGCGTGCCGACAGGGTCGACGACCGTCTCGCTCACGAAAAGTATAGGAAAAAAATTTGTCGAAAATTTTCTATAATATAACTTTTTATTAGTTATTAAATTATTTGGAATAGTAAGACACTATTCCGTTACTTTTTTTCCGATTAGGATCAATTAGAGTACGTGAATGCTAGTAAGAGTATCTTTACTAGAAATAGAATCGTCGGTTCCTTGACAGAATTAAATAAAGAGACTTCGGTGGACCGTGATTTTTACTCTCTCTTCCATCAGAACACCAACAAAACACTTCACTATTCTCAATTTTTGCTGACTACTTTGCTATTCCAAGCGTGCAGTTCTTATTGTTTTCCTCAACCCCTATTAAATTGTTGTCGATTAGACTCACTCCTGGATTTGTTCTAGAATAATTTTACTTGGAATTTAAAACCTTTTCCCTTAAAAATTGAAAAAAATCTTTTCTTCATTTGTTGTTAGTTTGATTAAGCGTGATGATATACGCTCGCTTGGAGTATCGCATATTTATATAGGTCTGAAAGCTCAACAGGATAATAAGATTTTTTAAGCATTTGTAGTTAATTTTGCATAATATAATGAAAATTTACGCATAATTGAGCTAACGAGTAGAATTTTTAGCTAGTATTTAGGCTAAGTATTGATAACGTTGACCTTTTTAAGCATAAATATTAACAAATACATTACATTTCCAATAGGCTACAATTAGCAGGCTAAATTAACAATCCTTTCGGGTTGCTAATTTTGCTGTTAACAGATTTTTACAGGTTCATTTCTACTATTCCACTAACCAGTACAGTAAAGGCAAGTCCTATGTAGTTATACTGATAATGCTATTACTAAATTAAATATATTATTAACTGACTTGCAAGGCTTAAGGCTCATTATAACATACATATTAATAAATATATTTGTAAGCTTATAGCCTTTTAATGTGTAGACCTATTCGAGTATTAACATGCTTAATTAATTGTTCTTTTACATACAAAGTTTTATCAATTCTTACTTACATTAATTAAATTTATAGGCCCATAAATCCTGTAGTTTGATGTAAAAACTTTAAATATAGGCCTATATTTTAAATTACTTTATAGTATAAAACTACTTAAAGTTGCTCGCTTAATAACTGAGATATGTATATATAAATAATCATACAAAAACTTAATTATCTCATAATGGTTTCTTTTATCGGCAATACATCCAAAAAAGTGAAAAACCTTGAGGCTAGAAAATCTTATTAACTGTTAATTTCGGCTTTAGGAACAATTTAAGAAACTTTTGTTTAAAAATTAACAACTAGTTTTGCATGGTTGCAATCTATAATTTAATATATTTGAAAGAAACGTGAGTAAGGATTTTACCTAAATGCTATATAATTTATATGACAGAACTATAAAGGAATGTTTGTTGTTTATGCTAGAAGTAGGCCCCATTTGTCGCTAAAAAAGGCAGCTGTTACACATATACACAGCCTGTACAGAAACTACAGTACAGCTGCTGTCTAGACCTGTCAGATTCAACGTGGAAATATTAAAAATTATATTTCGTATAATATAAAGTGAGAAAATAGATTTAATTATGTAATTCAACTATAATATAAATCCATTGTTTTCAATTTAATACTTAAAAAGTATAGCATGTATTGTACGCGTGAAGTTCTGTATACATCGTAGAGAATAAATCTACTACAGAAATTGAAAACAATACTTCGCTTTTTACATAGTTTATGACTAAGTTACAAGCTTAATTTCTGAATAATTTGCCGTTATTCTTCTGCTAAATCGTATAAAAATAGATCCATTTTTAAAATTTAATTATTTAAGAAACTTTAATCGAGTTATAAAGTAAAATTTTACAAGTTTTTATGTAAATTTAATTGGTTTTAATCCATAAAAATTTAGTGAAATTTCTTGATTTTTATTTTAAAATGTATAGAATAAATATCAATAAGAAAGTTTAATTAATAAATATTTTATTTACGATCTATATAAATAAGTATTTTATGTATAAAGTTTTAAAATGAACACATTTTTCTACGATAAAATCAAGTATCCAAGTTTTATCTTAAGTAAAACTTTGTATATAACCAGTTATAATTACAACTAAACAAAATAACTATACAAGTTAGCATTTAAAAAGTAATAATTTCAGTATAATTTATTTCAAATAAATCTTTCGTGTAAATATAATATTAAATATTACATTTGGCAAGATAATGCTTTAAATTTCATATACTAATACATGTAATAGTTTAAGATTTCTTTAACGTATCAATTTAATTAAGAAAATATCATTAAGTATATATTTTTAATAACTTTCTTATTAATTTATTAATAAAAAATACGATTTACGAAGGATGATGCCATCAATTTAGAAGCATCAGCGTATTGTTTATACTTCATAAAAATATTGAAAAACGGATTTTGTCAACAATTTTGCCCATTATTTTTTGAATATTTTATTGAAATTTCTTATTTCTTAATAATTTTGAATCAATTTTTTACATTTATTTTTAATAAATTAAATTATTTGTTAAGAGATTTCGCTTAAATTTAAAGCTTCAAATCCTTCTTTATTGAAGAGTTTGCTTATCAAGTTTAAACAAATTTTCTATGAACATTTTTTCGAATTTATTAAGAATTACGAGAAATGTTCTTTATTTTCAATTCATAGATCAAGGATTTAGCACCAATTTACACTTTAAATTTTTGTGTAAAACGTTTCAACTCTTTTGGTTGATCTAAATAAGTCTTCACAATGAAGCGTGTGCCATTTACATAATATTTTTTCTCAATATAAAAATATTATTTTAAAATAAAACATTGATAAAATATCTTAAATTTACCGTTACTAAATTAAAAAGTTCAAGCATAATAATACCAGAACACATTTGTATGCATGTCTGCTTGAAACATGACAGATATGTTAAAGAACCCATGCTGTATAAATGCTGCATGATTGATTTTTCTAGCACAGGCTGAAGAAGTAAAAATTCAAAGAAAAAATTGTTTAATAATTTTTGAATATCTTTTAAAAATCTATTTAAATAATAATTAAAATATCATAAAAATATTAAAACTTATTAAACTTTTACAAAATTCGATCCGCTCTCTTAATCTTTGGCATCTTTTATAAGTCTAGAAATATATTAAAAATTTTAAAATATTTATTGATTTTACATGTATAAATATTAAAATAAGTTTTAAAACTCGAATTAAGATATTATAATAATTCGAAAACCTATTAACAATCATTTTTTGGCTAGTAATCCTTCGTAGTATTCGATTCATCTTCTCACCTTCCTATCAAAATAGATGCTTTCTTCCCTTTCATTAGCACCGAACATCATAAGCCTTTCTTTGTTTATGCCTATCTGTCCTTAAAACTAAAGAGACAAGTTTCTAAAGTAGATAAAATATGTAGTTAGTTGTATAAATCGAAAGTCATTAAAATCAATTCAGTTGCATGTCAGTTAGAAAGCGAACGCATCCCTTAATGGATCTTATGAATTCCACCCCACCTGTCCTTCACTAACAATCAAGTATTCAGTGGACTGCACAAGGACGGTAGTCCTTAGCATCTACTGACTAGCAGTATATCAGTCTTCTTATTCTGAGGACGGACACGACCGCATTCCAAGCGATCTTGTCCATCGACAGGTGCTGTCTTTCCCACGCTCCTACTTCTGTTCCACCTGTGATCATGCGTGGATGATGCCGAAAACTCTTTAAAATCAATAATACCACCTTGTACTCTATTTTCTTTCATTATCTACTTATACGAATGGATAATTTCCGTCATCGCGATCTATCAGTTCTGACATTATCTATACTTGAAAGCGGCAGAGTAAGATGAAAAAATCCAACCTATACTTTACAGTTGATACGAATTTTAAGAGTATCTCATGCTCTAGCATCCGAAGACTTTACTAGGATTTTGTCGAAATTTTATATATTCAAAATGTTCTTTTCTTCATAGGCCTACTGTTAGACATGAAAGATATTTATTCTTTGAATGTCGAATCAAACTCTTTTTTTATTGAGTATTATACTAGAGCAGAGTATAATCCTGTAAATGCAAGAGACATTTAATTTTCTGCAGCTGAAAATAGCAAAAATTGATGATAATTCTAATACAGAGGTAAGATATATGCAAGATTAAAATCGATGAGGTTTGCATACGTATAATTTGTTTTATAACTTATCATATTCATCTTTTGATTGATTGATTTTGTTACCAGCGAGATACCAGCACATTATGGCTCTTTGGCCAATTACAGTTTCTCTTATTAAAGTTGAGTATGTCCAGCTTTTGAATTAGTCGATTGGTCCATTTTTATAAAATTTATACTTGAAATGAGTATAAATTTTTAAGAGTAGAGAGTATAAACAAGTTTTAGTTAAAGTTTAAAGAAAAATTCGTTATTGTAGCATCTGTAATGTATTTAATTTAGCCTAATCCGTCTATCCTTCAAAGTTTATAAAGCTGCTGTAGCATTTAGGAATTATCTTAGAACAAACCAATATTTTATAGCTACAGGCATATTTAGGTAGATTAGAATTTTTAACTAAAAATTAAATTAACAATAAAACAAAAACACAGATTTATTTGTTATTCAATATCGCATTTGCTTTAAGTAGCAACATGAATTTTACTTGAAAGATCGCCATTCTATAAAAATCTGTAGCAACAAAAGCAGCTCGAATTTTTCATTTTAACATATTCTTAAAATTATCACGAATTGTAAAAACGCGTTTAATACCGAAGTCAAAGGCCTTATATTCTAACAAAATTGCATCTTATCTGACAACAGAAGGACCGGTAGCACTCAGCATGACTCCATGGGAAACGGTGGCCAATGACGTCATGTCATGAGTGTTCCTGCAGTGTGGGATTTGTTCCACGTGCCACTCGCTTGCCCCTTGATCTATGCTTAGGGGGACCTTTTACATTTTTTCCGCTTCATAGTTTAATAACCTTTTTCTACTCCCCGTAGTTCGTCGAAAAACTTCGTATTTCTTTAAAGTTGCTAATCCTTATTAAGATTCGAATGATTTAATTTATCAAAAACTATATTTTTTTAATTGAATTAATTGCTTGAATCATAATTCTAAGTTGCTTAACGTCTACTCAACGTTTCTAGTTATTTAGCATTAATATAATCATCGCACTGTTCCCGATACCAGAGCAGAACCATCATCAACATGTCAACCACGCCTTGGTAACCAACCACGAATCGAATTAACCATCCCCCCATTTACTTCCTCAGGGAAAATAAGTTTCTGAAGAGTCCTTGGCCTAGTCCCATCGTTTTGCTTTGTAGAATGTACCCGAAAGGGGTTTTTCTCTATTTCTTCTATAGGAGGGAGGAGAATACTATAAAATTTCCTTACGTAAGATTCGATTTATGTATAACACTATTTAATAATGATATTTAGTTTGAAATATGTACAGAATGTGACCTTATAAATAAAATTTTATGCATATGCCTTTGCATATTTAATATATTAACAAATTTTCAGTATGTTGCGTGCAATGCACGTATGAAACTACTTTAAAAATAAAATCTCGTATAATGTAGATTTATATATATATCTTATAATAAAGTGTGGATAATAATTTTAAATAAAAATTATTGTATAAAGTTCACGTTCAATCGTTAAGAAAGTCATTATTTGTGTTGTAACAAGCGAAATGATTTGAAAAATGTAGTTTCGTGTTAATGATGACGAATTAAATTATTCATAAATGAAGCTTGTAATAGGAGAATTTAAGTAATTTTTTTCTTATAAAATCTATAGTTTTGTTAAGCAACATTTATCCAAGCAACAAGTCTGTACGATCAACAATCTTTGTCAAGTCTTCATAAATCAGTAGATAGCTTGCAGCATGGCCGACTTCGTGATCCGGATATTAATGGAGTAGAAGGGTTTGGGAAGGGCTTACAAAAATGCATCTTAAGAATCAAAAATAACTGACTCGACTGGTGTGTGTAGCTCAAATGACATCAACCCAAGTAAATTATCAGATTACAACATGATTTGCACTTGCGACTCAATGGTCGTTACTTATACAATGAATATTGATTATATTGTTAATTTAAGTTATTTGTGTGTATATTTTATGTAAATGATTTAAATTTTTTCCTAACAGTTTTAGTATCGTACCAGACAGTTTGAGTTGACTGACCATTATTTAATTTATTAAACGGAAATATTAAGAAAATGCTCAAGCGATTCTAGTAGCTATTTGCTTTTAACGTGACAAGAACAATAATATATTTTAAATTCATTTTTGCATTATTTTATTTAAAAAATATATAAGTTTTAATATATTTTTAATTATATCTTTTATAAAAATTTGCTGTTGAAAAAGACTTTTTTCAAATTTAAGGATTAAAGTTGAGGAATGTAAATTGCATGGTGTGAAATTAATTTCGAAATTTCATTCAATTTTTATATACTGAATATATTTAACTGAATCATGGTTAATAAATATAAATTAAAATCAAGTTTTATTGAAAAAATAGTTTATTTAATTAGAATTGTAAGAATATAATGCCGAAAATGCTTTCTTGAAAAGCAATTAAAATATGAAGCAAATTCTTATTTTTAATACTTTTTTTTTGCATTATTGAATACAATTAGATTATATTAATGTTATCGTATTAGAGGTTATTAATAAAAATATTAGAAAACATATGAGTATTTTAAAGCTAAGTTAATATAAATTATAACGATGAGCAAATTTTTAAAATTTCAAATAATGCAATAAAATGAAACTGTTATGCATGAAGTAATTTGTGAATATCTCTGATAATGTTAGTAAATAGCCTACAAAATTTGCTTTATCTCGTTTATCAGTTTGTCTGAAGTCTGTCTGCAGCATTTCTTCAATACTAAAGCCTAGAAAATTAAGATTTTTAGGTATTGTGATAGACGTGTCTTCTTTCGGGTCCCTATTGGTATAATATTAGGGTATAGCAGAATAGGGATCTGAAAGGGATTAACTTTTCCCTGAATATAAAAGGTGAATTTTCTTGAAAAATAATAACGTCAGGCAGTCGAATTTTTCCTTCTTTGTCTGTCTGTCTCTTCGTTTATATAATTTCTTAGAAAGTAACGATTTAGATTATTGGAACTGTATGGTAGTAATTTGTCATATATAACTTTTATATAAGTTTATACTATAATAAAAATTGAATTTATTGTTTAGTATTCTGCACTTTTAAAAGATTTTATGTGCGGTTTCTATTTTATACAACTTTTAGCGACAAGTTCTGCAAGCAATAAACGGCATTTCTAGGACATCTTATCGTATACTATAATAACTTTAACTTAATTTGTGTTTATTTTATAAAATGCTGAGATCATTTGTTTATTTTTTAAAATATAGGCCTAAATCAATTTACATAATTTAATCACATTTTCGACAAAAGTGGCATAAAAAACCCGTAAGGCAATAGACTGTGATTAATGTTTTGATACATACAAAGCAGACAGAAATCAATTTATAGTTAGAAAATTAACCAAAACATTCGAGTTAAATTATAATTTATCGATTAAGTAGTGTATTTACATTCAATAGTTATGTCAGATCGTTAGATCTTATTACTCGTCTAGACTATAGGGAATTCAAAATATTTGATCGTAGATTTGCCTTTATAGGAAAGTTGTCAACGCCAAAAAGATCTATTTTTGTCAGCAATTTAATTAGCGGAAATGTCGACAAACAAGTTGTCAGGTTGTTTATCTCATTCGTCATGCGTACACTTCGTGCTTCTGATGTCACGCAGACAGGACTCAGGGCACGATCTATTCTCTTCGATGCTAAGGAAAATAATGAAGATAGGTCATAGAAAAGGTCATCAAAAAAATCGAGGGGAAGGGTTTCAGGTAGGGGTTATAACCTTCTCCTACCTGGTGCCTCTTCAAAGAGTAAATCTTTATTCCCGTTCTACTCGTATTTAGATCTACCATTTCGGTTATGATTTTTGTAGATTATAGTAATTATTATTGAAGAGTCCATTATTGAATACGTTTTCGACATCATCTTTTGTTATTATCCAATGCGGAAGTGTTCTTGTAGCTTGCTATTCAGCTTTGATGTGGTGACGTTAATGCTATGATGATAACAATAAGTACCGTTATCTTTCGATTTTTGTTTTGTTTTAATGTTATTCACCTCGTTTATAGGTAGGAAAATTGAATTATATATTTATAAGTGTGTACAAACGAATTTTTGTTTTTTAAAAAAATATGTCTAAATTGCCTTATTTAGATGTGATTAAGTTCAAAATTTTGAAATTACAGAGAGCATTAAATGTATTTTATATAGAATAAATCATAAAACAAGATAAATTTAGATAAATAATGTACTAAAAACGCGTAAAATTCTCTTAGTTTAATACTTAAGTTATTTGAGATATTCAAAACACGTAACTTCCGTTTTCGATTTTAGATCGTTTTACATCTCATAATACATTAAATGATGTAATTAACGAATATTTTACATAAAAATCTACTTATTTATTATTTATTCATTTTTTTTTAAACATACAAATTGCTAATCACTCCGATACGCACGCATCTAGAAACTAATAAACCGTGTTGAACATATTTCAAGTCATGTCTTTTATGAAATTTTCAGTAAATTACCATAACAATAAAATTTAACCACGTTATATAATATGTGACATTTATTATAAAGCTAGCAAAAGTTATTTTGGTAAGCTCCAATTTGCATATAGGCCTATAACTTTCCAACTTTCAATAATTAAATTGGGTCCATAAAGCCCATTTTAACATCTAAAAAGCATATATTTTGGGAAAATCACATCTGGGCCGACGTGTAAATAATATTTTACATGTTGTGTATATTATGAACATTAAAGCTATAAATCTTCCTCTTTCTCATCCCAAATTGGATAGTAGTTGCGGTTGTCGCTGGCGGGGTTTGCAGGGGGCCATCCTGTGAAAGGTGGTAGTTCAACGCTGTTTCCCCCAGAAAATCGCACCGTTCACGTTTCTGTAGCTAAAATAAATCCTGCGGAGCGGAACTTGTGGTCAGACATCCCCCCTAGATAACTCATAAGATAAACTTAGTTAATTATTTTAAATGATGGATTTTAAAGTGATTTTTTCGGGTATTTTGTAAGACAGAAATTAAATATAAAAGAAAATTTGCTAAATTATCGAGTTTATTCCCTCAAAATTACGTCCAATTTATAGTTAATTATGGTAGATGAAAGACTGTAATTATAATTTTATGCTTTAAGGAGATGATGATCTGTGTGTTGCTGACGTCTCCTTATCAGAAAGTTATTTTCGTCGCTGTTTTTAGACAAGAATAGTGTTTAAGTTGTGGTCTTACGATAGACGATATCCGGTTTTTCGGTTACTTGTAATCATTGTAGTGGCAATGAGCCCTAATCCATCAGAAAAGTTACATTTCTAATGTACTGTATCTCCTCCTACTTTAATCACTTTCATTAATATACATAAATTCGAATAAAATAAAGGAAATGATGCTAACAAACAGTAAAATATAAGTAATTTTTTTAAATTTTATTGTTTTTTTCATCTAAATTATTACAATAAGTTATTTTTATATAAACGACATTACATATACTGTATACCTTTTATAAGATATACGCTACATAGGTCTTTAAGAAAGTAGGAAACAAAAATTAAAAGTTTCTGCATGTAAATTTTCGTAGTATAATGATTACCAATTACAAAAAGTAATGTTTGATATAAATTATTTGTAAAAATTGAAAAGTTAATAGAAAAAAGTCTAGCATTTATTAATATTTTACTCTATTGTAAAGAGCGTGAATTATTAGATGTTACTTATAGCTGAAAACGTCAAAACTTTTTATTATTTTAAATTATGTATAATCAGTTGCCATATTTTAATTCTCCCTTATAAAACTTAATCAAAATTAAAAATAACGCTTTTAAAACACAGCAGAATTAATAAATTATTTAAAAAATTGGCTTAGTAAATTTTTTATGACAAGAAATCTTCGTTACATATCTACTTTTTTCAGTCGTATTTATATCTGTATCATTAATTTTTCTGTATTTAATTATTCCTTTTGTTTCTTCTTTTAAATTAGTCGCATTTTTCATGGAAATTAAAACACCATGAACCTATTCATTACTTAAATTTAGATACTTATTGTTATTAATATAACATTTCCATTCAGAATGTCATTTTTTTATGAATAATTCTTAATTATTTAGAATTATATTCAAATTTTCTTATTAGGAGTTCTTATCTTAATTGAAAAGAAGTTTTTTTTTTGTATTATTTATAAATTTTTCTTTGCTATTAAACCAACAAAAACATTCTTAAATTAATTAGTGTAAAGAATAGACAATGAAAGTTTCGTATATTAATAATTATACTGCGATAAAATACTCGAAACACTCGATAATTTATATACCAAAATTACTTTTTTACGTCCCATTAACGATAAAAACAGCGTAGGAGAGTTTACATGCACTTTTTTTTCAGCAAATAAGAGAATTCAGTTATAGTTAGTAGAGTCTAGTAATTTGTTTGTAGGTAATATATTATTGGGGAGAATTTTTGTGGTTGGAGTAATTCGAAAAAGAGCCTATTCGACTTTTCTTTAGCGGAATACAGGTAGGAGGAAAGAGGCGTTGAATACACTCACGCAACTTGGACATTTGCCAGACTAATTTCGGACCACTGTCCTCTAATGAACGGCATGGAAACGATTTCGGCTACATACAGCAATGGGAACGTGTAGTGGCCCCCTTTATCCTCCTTTAGGGGGACAGTTTAGTGAAGTTTTAGTAAGAGTTCCTCTCTCTTTTTTCTGTGTGTATGTGTGTGTGTGATTCGTAATTGGTTTCTGCGAAAAAGAAACCGCTTTGCTCTGTCGGCGTTTGAAATAGCTTCCCTCCCCCTCACATGACTGTCTTGGAATTTTTTCCCCTGGTTCTTTTCTCAAGTGTGACCCTCTACGGTCCTGTACTTAGTAAGAACCGACGAATTAAAAACCCATCTAGACTTGTCGCTAAATTTTCTGCTCTTCTGAAAACGTTTGCCGAAATCATCTTGAAAGATATTTCTTCCTCCCGTCCTATCATTTTAAGTAATCGCTATCATCTAACCTGCTTATTTTTAGGGATTTGTTTGTTAGAATCTGTACGGAATTTAATTAATCCGATAATGATCAAATTTAATACTTTGTTGCGGTGCTACATGCTACAGAAACTATATAATACTCATTTTTCAATTACTTA
This sequence comes from Centruroides sculpturatus, assembly GCF_000671375.1. Taxonomy (NCBI): domain Eukaryota; kingdom Metazoa; phylum Arthropoda; class Arachnida; order Scorpiones; family Buthidae; genus Centruroides; species Centruroides sculpturatus. The sequence goes on along the minus strand of NW_019384293.1, from coordinate 429,399 downwards.
TAAGATATTTAATAAGTCTCTCCTTTATTATATAAAAATATAGATTATAATACACAACTATTTACTTAATTATTTGTACTATTACAAAATATTGAAAACATTGTGTAAAATTTAATATAACTCAAATTTAGTGATAAGAAAATACTTATTCTCATATTACAGTCTACCAATGCACGCAATCTATTTTCTGAGAATTCTTACGAACTGACTAAATATGAAGTAGTATAAGAGGTATTTAATAGTTAACAAACACAAATATCCATAGAATAGTACGTATATTTATAACTTAGGTGTTTTTCAATAAATATTATGCATATTTTAACCATACAATGTAGACTTATTAAATGTCTTCGTCTATGTATGTATAAATTTATAATTTTATCGTGTAAAGTTACTATACATAACATGCTTTTATATTGTAAATCAATATGTTTTTACAATTTCTTAGGTTTTAAAATCGGCTTTACAAAATAATTTTCTATATATATATAACATAACTACCACACTGTATATTGTTATAAGTGGGCCTGCTGTTCTAATTATGGTAGTAAATAGAAAGATTTCACTATATATAGCTAGCTTTTATTAGGCTGTAAGTTCTTTACTGCAGTTTCTATTGTGTCGGATGAACATATAGCGAGGATTGAGTAGTTAATAGATCTAAATATATAATAAGAATGGTATCATTTTCTAATAACACAGAAAAACTGTGTTACTACAGAAAGAATTGTGTTTTATATATGAGATATCATATATAAGAACACGTAATTCTTTATATTCTTGTATGTAAGCATATATAACTTGCATCTAGCAAATCACTAGAAACTTAAAAGGCTTATTTGATATCGATCCCACACAAAAGAAAACAATTATACAAGTATACAACTATTAACCTAAATATTCTTTCTTTAAATTAGTCTAATTTTACTTAATTAAGTCATAAAAGTAAAATTTTTGTAAGAAACAATAAGATGTTTATCCCTCTTAAAAACAACTTTAAAATATATAAAATTGAGCATGTAATTTTATTTATATTTAAGAAGAAAAAAAAAAGTGGGAAGACAAAGGTAAGATCTTCTGATAATCCTTTATAATGAGAAGTAAATAACACGTCAATTATTATTATTCATTGAGCGATTAAGTATCAAACATTCTTATCAGAGTTAATAAGAAAGATTCTGAACTGATACAAGCAAAATAACTCTATTGAAATTAGCAAAAAATTAAAAAAAATAAGAAAAAAGTTTATCGTGAGCATGTTTATCTGGGCGTTTTCTACCAAACAGAAATATCATGGAAGGAATAGTAAAATCCGACACGTACAAAAGTTTGGTCACGAATTTCGAAATCCACAGGCTCCGCCCTTTAATCGTGACTGACTTTAGTCGAACTCTGAAGGAAGAAGGACTTTCGGGGCGTCGTCCTATAGTTTATTGAAGAAGGTAAATATTCAATATTTATGAAACTATCAGATATTTTGATGAAGGTTTATAAAGTTACAAAAATAAAGGTGGGGTGTAAATAGTAGGCGGATAGGTGTCCTTCTCTTCTTTTTTCCATCGCAAACACCCTACTTTTGTGTTCCGAATATCTAACCAGTTCTTTGGGAATTAGGACTGTCGTCCTTCTATATTCTTGTTATATAGGTTGTGACTAAAGTGAAGGATATCCTTCAGTTAAAAAAATACCTATAAGGATAAAGAAAATTCGATTATTTTTAAGCTTGGAGCCGTATCGAAGAACGTGGCTTAATGAAGACGTAGGTTATAACAGACCCCACATACAGGAAAGTGCAAAGTTTTAGCGGTTCGTGACGTTTCTGCACACCGATAGATCACGTTAGAGCTACTCGTGTTACGCATTTTCCCATCCCACGTGACTCGAATGTCGGAGAAAAGCATGCTCTACAGATAATGAATAAAATTATGAAACCGTTACCTTGTTGTCTATTATGGATAATGAACTTCTTTACTTACAAAGTTTGAAATTAATAGGGGAGGAAGTAGCAATAATTTAGCAATCTAAATAGTATTAATAATTTCATTTTAATTGAAAATTAATGGAATAGTTTAAGGCTAAAGAGGAAAAATGCATGGATAATTATTGGCATATAATGGTCGAAATTGGGGAACACCCACTATAGAGCACCACGAACTGTTCGTAGGTGGGTGTGAGCGTTGAAAGGAACACCTGCAAACGTTAAATTATCCGAGCACTATGAGTCATTTTGTAGGCCTACTAGTCAAGCTGACCGTGACGGAATATGGAAGAAAAGCGTGTCCTCTTTTTGCCATATTGCTCGTTCTGAGAACAGAGACAACTAAGAATCTTTTGCCTTTAAGGACTGCAATAAAACTAACTCATGTGTGCAATTAGCACTTGACAGATTTATAGTTAAAACTTCCACATTATGAATATATTCCAAGGTAAAGATGTTTAAAATTCTGATGGAGAAGTTAACCAACAACTTCCCTTAAATGGTGCATTTATATTAATACTTATAAAGATATGATGTCATTTAAGTGGGATTAATTATTTAAACAGAAACTCTATAATAAAATATCATTAAAATAGCAAAAAAACAAAATCATTTTTTAAAAAATATTTAAACAACAGATTTAATCGAAAAATTAATGTATTTAAATTTCATATATTAATTTAACAAACTTTATAGCTTTAATTAAGATTTCTAAATATAAAAATGCATACTTTTAATACAATTCGTGATACTTTCTATAATTATTGCTTTATAATTTGAATTGTTTAAAATTAATTAATTATTCTAAATATATTTTACTAATAGGAAAAATTATTACTAATTTATTTTAATATTTTAAATTAATAAAATAATAATAAAAAATTCTCTAAATATTGAATAATTTGTGTATTTTCGAAAATAATTAAAAAGTTTAATTTTCTGTAGCGTATCGCGTTAATTAAGCTTAGAAAATGATAATTTATGGTAAATGTTTACCATTAAATGACACTCTTATTTTCATAAATTTTTAAAACTTATTTTTTTGTTAGCGATCTTATTTTTCATCGGACTAATTTTATAATAAATTTATACAGAGCTTATCGATGAAAGGTCTATTTATCACCGTTTAGAACCAATAGTTAACGAGTTGTTCACAATATGAAAGTTCATCCTTTGCGTGGATAGCCTACTAATCAGAAACGTACCATAAAGAAGATAGAAACTAATGATAAAAATAAAGCACAAAACCTTTCCTCTCCCCCTTCGATACGAATCACAAAAATGCAGATGTTTCAGCCTCGAGCTAGAGATTATCCCAAAGTTTGTAGTCGGCATTTTTACATTGGATGTTCTACAAACTGGGTTCGATGTCCGGCCGACAGCTACCGACCTAAGAAATATCTGGACTACAATATTCGTCACTCATAGCACGTACGGTAGCCGCCCAGGACATAATTACGGCGGCTCTGTCTTTTCTAACCCTTAACCATCGATCAAATGAGTTCTACGGTACATCCTATATAAAGCACTTCGATAATATTCGGCCTACAGTCAAAATTAGGCCATGGGGTGCCTTGAAGATGAAAGTTTTTTAAATAGTAAAATGTTTCACGGTTTACTAAATTTAAAAATGATGCTTCTTTTCTTGCCAGAATTTCAAATTTTAATTTCTTTTGCGTAATATAAGCAACATCCAACTGAACCTTTAAAAGTTTATTTTTAGAGGTGTGTCTTCAGTCTGGGCATTAAATATATATAGGCCTATATATATACACATTTAGTAGGCACGGCATCAATTATAGACTTTAAAAGTATAATTTTAATAGTTTATTCATCAACTTTCCTGTAAAAAATATATGCTGTTCTAATTATGGTAGTAAATAGAAAGATTTCACTATATATAGCTAGCTTTTATTAGGCTGTAAGTTCTTTACTGCAGTTTCTATTGTGTCGGATGAACNTTAAAAATTTTAAAATATTTATTGATTTTACATGTATAAATATTAAAATAAGTTTTAAAACTCGAATTAAGATATTATAATAATTCGAAAACCTATTAACAATCATTTTTTGGCTAGTAATCCTTCGTAGTATTCGATTCATCTTCTCACCTTCCTATCAAAATAGATGCTTTCTTCCCTTTCATTAGCACCGAACATCATAAGCCTTTCTTTGTTTATGCCTATCTGTCCTTAAAACTAAAGAGACAAGTTTCTAAAGTAGATAAAATATGTAGTTAGTTGTATAAATCGAAAGTCATTAAAATCAATTCAGTTGCATGTCAGTTAGAAAGCGAACGCATCCCTTAATGGATCTTATGAATTCCACCCCACCTGTCCTTCACTAACAATCAAGTATTCAGTGGACTGCACAAGGACGGTAGTCCTTAGCATCTACTGACTAGCAGTATATCAGTCTTCTTATTCTGAGGACGGACACGACCGCATTCCAAGCGATCTTGTCCATCGACAGGTGCTGTCTTTCCCACGCTCCTACTTCTGTTCCACCTGTGATCATGCGTGGATGATGCCGAAAACTCTTTAAAATCAATAATACCACCTTGTACTCTATTTTCTTTCATTATCTACTTATACGAATGGATAATTTCCGTCATCGCGATCTATCAGTTCTGACATTATCTATACTTGAAAGCGGCAGAGTAAGATGAAAAAATCCAACCTATACTTTACAGTTGATACGAATTTTAAGAGTATCTCATGCTCTAGCATCCGAAGACTTTACTAGGATTTTGTCGAAATTTTATATATTCAAAATGTTCTTTTCTTCATAGGCCTACTGTTAGACATGAAAGATATTTATTCTTTGAATGTCGAATCAAACTCTTTTTTTATTGAGTATTATACTAGAGCAGAGTATAATCCTGTAAATGCAAGAGACATTTAATTTTCTGCAGCTGAAAATAGCAAAAATTGATGATAATTCTAATACAGAGGTAAGATATATGCAAGATTAAAATCGATGAGGTTTGCATACGTATAATTTGTTTTATAACTTATCATATTCATCTTTTGATTGATTGATTTTGTTACCAGCGAGATACCAGCACATTATGGCTCTTTGGCCAATTACAGTTTCTCTTATTAAAGTTGAGTATGTCCAGCTTTTGAATTAGTCGATTGGTCCATTTTTATAAAATTTATACTTGAAATGAGTATAAATTTTTAAGAGTAGAGAGTATAAACAAGTTTTAGTTAAAGTTTAAAGAAAAATTCGTTATTGTAGCATCTGTAATGTATTTAATTTAGCCTAATCCGTCTATCCTTCAAAGTTTATAAAGCTGCTGTAGCATTTAGGAATTATCTTAGAACAAACCAATATTTTATAGCTACAGGCATATTTAGGTAGATTAGAATTTTTAACTAAAAATTAAATTAACAATAAAACAAAAACACAGATTTATTTGTTATTCAATATCGCATTTGCTTTAAGTAGCAACATGAATTTTACTTGAAAGATCGCCATTCTATAAAAATCTGTAGCAACAAAAGCAGCTCGAATTTTTCATTTTAACATATTCTTAAAATTATCACGAATTGTAAAAACGCGTTTAATACCGAAGTCAAAGGCCTTATATTCTAACAAAATTGCATCTTATCTGACAACAGAAGGACCGGTAGCACTCAGCATGACTCCATGGGAAACGGTGGCCAATGACGTCATGTCATGAGTGTTCCTGCAGTGTGGGATTTGTTCCACGTGCCACTCGCTTGCCCCTTGATCTATGCTTAGGGGGACCTTTTACATTTTTTCCGCTTCATAGTTTAATAACCTTTTTCTACTCCCCGTAGTTCGTCGAAAAACTTCGTATTTCTTTAAAGTTGCTAATCCTTATTAAGATTCGAATGATTTAATTTATCAAAAACTATATTTTTTTAATTGAATTAATTGCTTGAATCATAATTCTAAGTTGCTTAACGTCTACTCAACGTTTCTAGTTATTTAGCATTAATATAATCATCGCACTGTTCCCGATACCAGAGCAGAACCATCATCAACATGTCAACCACGCCTTGGTAACCAACCACGAATCGAATTAACCATCCCCCCATTTACTTCCTCAGGGAAAATAAGTTTCTGAAGAGTCCTTGGCCTAGTCCCATCGTTTTGCTTTGTAGAATGTACCCGAAAGGGGTTTTTCTCTATTTCTTCTATAGGAGGGAGGAGAATACTATAAAATTTCCTTACGTAAGATTCGATTTATGTATAACACTATTTAATAATGATATTTAGTTTGAAATATGTACAGAATGTGACCTTATAAATAAAATTTTATGCATATGCCTTTGCATATTTAATATATTAACAAATTTTCAGTATGTTGCGTGCAATGCACGTATGAAACTACTTTAAAAATAAAATCTCGTATAATGTAGATTTATATATATATCTTATAATAAAGTGTGGATAATAATTTTAAATAAAAATTATTGTATAAAGTTCACGTTCAATCGTTAAGAAAGTCGTTATTTGTGTTGTAACAAGCGAAATGATTTGAAAAATGTAGTTTCGTGTTAATGATGACGAATTAAATTATTCATAAATGAAGCTTGTAATAGGAGAATTTAAGTAATTTTTTTCTTATAAAATCTATAGTTTTGTTAAGCAACATTTATCCAAGCAACAAGTCTGTACGATCAACAATCTTTGTCAAGTCTTCATAAATCAGTAGATAGCTTGCAGCATGGCCGACTTCGTGATCCGGATATTAATGGAGTAGAAGGGTTTGGGAAGGGCTTACAAAAATGCATCTTAAGAATCAAAAATAACTGACTCGACTGGTGTGTGTAGCTCAAATGACATCAACCCAAGTAAATTATCAGATTACAACATGATTTGCACTTGCGACTCAATGGTCGTTACTTATACAATGAATATTGATTATATTGTTAATTTAAGTTATTTGTGTGTATATTTTATGTAAATGATTTAAATTTTTTCCTAACAGTTTTAGTATCGTACCAGACAGTTTGAGTTGACTGACCATTATTTAATTTATTAAACGGAAATATTAAGAAAATGCTCAAGCGATTCTAGTAGCTATTTGCTTTTAACGTGACAAGAACAATAATATATTTTAAATTCATTTTTGCATTATTTTATTTAAAAAATATATAAGTTTTAATATATTTTTAATTATATCTTTTATAAAAATTTGCTGTTGAAAAAGACTTTTTTCAAATTTAAGGATTAAAGTTGAGGAATGTAAATTGCATGGTGTGAAATTAATTTCGAAATTTCATTCAATTTTTATATACTGAATATATTTAACTGAATCATGGTTAATAAATATAAATTAAAATCTTAAACTCTAGGTTTGCCAATTTATAGAACACTTCTATCTATATGTTGCATTCATTGNTTTTAAAATATAGGCCTAAATCAATTTACATAATTTAATCACATTTTCGACAAAAGTGGCATAAAAAACCCGTAAGGCAATAGACTGTGATTAATGTTTTGATACATACAAAGCAGACAGAAATCAATTTATAGTTAGAAAATTAACCAAAACATTCGAGTTAAATTATAATTTATCGATTAAGTAGTGTATTTACATTCAATAGTTATGTCAGATCGTTAGATCTTATTACTCGTCTAGACTATAGGGAATTCAAAATATTTGATCGTAGATTTGCCTTTATAGGAAAGTTGTCAACGCCAAAAAGATCTATTTTTGTCAGCAATTTAATTAGCGGAAATGTCGACAAACAAGTTGTCAGGTTGTTTATCTCATTCGTCATGCGTACACTTCGTGCTTCTGATGTCACGCAGACAGGACTCAGGGCACGATCTATTCTCTTCGATGCTAAGGAAAATAATGAAGATAGGTCATAGAAAAGGTCATCAAAAAAATCGAGGGGAAGGGTTTCAGGTAGGGGTTATAACCTTCTCCTACCTGGTGCCTCTTCAAAGAGTAAATCTTTATTCCCGTTCTACTCGTATTTAGATCTACCATTTCGGTTATGATTTTTGTAGATTATAGTAATTATTATTGAAGAGTCCATTATTGAATACGTTTTCGACATCATCTTTTGTTATTATCCAATGCGGAAGTGTTCTTGTAGCTTGCTATTCAGCTTTGATGTGGTGACGTTAATGCTATGATGATAACAATAAGTACCGTTATCTTTCGATTTTTGTTTTGTTTTAATGTTATTCACCTCGTTTATAGGTAGGAAAATTGAATTATATATTTATAAGTGTGTACAAACGAATTTTTGTTTTTTAAAAAAATATGTCTAAATTGCCTTATTTAGATGTGATTAAGTTCAAAATTTTGAAATTACAGAGAGCATTAAATGTATTTTATATAGAATAAATCATAAAACAAGATAAATTTAGATAAATAATGTACTAAAAACGCGTAAAATTCTCTTAGTTTAATACTTAAGTTATTTGAGATATTCAAAACACGTAACTTCCGTTTTCGATTTTAGATCGTTTTACATCTCATAATACATTAAATGATGTAATTAACGAATATTTTACATAAAAATCTACTTATTTATTATTTATTCATTTTTTTTTAAACATACAAATTGCTAATCACTCCGATACGCACGCATCTAGAAACTAATAAACCGTGTTGAACATATTTCAAGTCATGTCTTTTATGAAATTTTCAGTAAATTACCATAACAATAAAATTTAACCACGTTATATAATATGTGACATTTATTATAAAGCTAGCAAAAGTTATTTTGGTAAGCTCCAATTTGCATATAGGCCTATAACTTTCCAACTTTCAATAATTAAATTGGGTCCATAAAGCCCATTTTAACATCTAAAAAGCATATATTTTGGGAAAATCACATCTGGGCCGACGTGTAAATAATATTTTACATGTTGTGTATATTATGAACATTAAAGCTATAAATCTTCCTCTTTCTCATCCCAAATTGGATAGTAGTTGCGGTTGTCGCTGGCGGGGTTTGCAGGGGGCCATCCTGTGAAAGGTGGTAGTTCAACGCTGTTTCCCCCAGAAAATCGCACCGTTCACGTTTCTGTAGCTAAAATAAATCCTGCGGAGCGGAACTTGTGGTCAGACATCCCCCCTAGATAACTCATAAGATAAACTTAGTTAATTATTTTAAATGATGGATTTTAAAGTGATTTTTTCGGGTATTTTGTAAGACAGAAATTAAATATAAAAGAAAATTTGCTAAATTATCGAGTTTATTCCCTCAAAATTACGTCCAATTTATAGTTAATTATGGTAGATGAAAGACTGTAATTATAATTTTATGCTTTAAGGAGATGATGATCTGTGTGTTGCTGACGTCTCCTTATCAGAAAGTTATTTTCGTCGCTGTTTTTAGACAAGAATAGTGTTTAAGTTGTGGTCTTACGATAGACGATATCCGGTTTTTCGGTTACTTGTAATCATTGTAGTGGCAATGAGCCCTAATCCATCAGAAAAGTTACATTTCTAATGTACTGTATCTCCTCCTACTTTAATCACTTTCATTAATATACATAAATTCGAATAAAATAAAGGAAATGATGCTAACAAACAGTAAAATATAAGTAATTTTTTTAAATTTTATTGTTTTTTTCATCTAAATTATTACAATAAGTTATTTTTATATAAACGACATTACATATACTGTATACCTTTTATAAGATATACGCTACATAGGTCTTTAAGAAAGTAGGAAACAAAAATTAAAAGTTTCTGCATGTAAATTTTCGTAGTATAATGATTACCAATTACAAAAAGTAATGTTTGATATAAATTATTTGTAAAAATTGAAAAGTTAATAGAAAAAAGTCTAGCATTTATTAATATTTTACTCTATTGTAAAGAGCGTGAATTATTAGATGTTACTTATAGCTGAAAACGTCAAAACTTTTTATTATTTTAAATTATGTATAATCAGTTGCCATATTTTAATTCTCCCTTATAAAACTTAATCAAAATTAAAAATAACGCTTTTAAAACACAGCAGAATTAATAAATTATTTAAAAAATTGGCTTAGTAAATTTTTTATGACAAGAAATCTTCGTTACATATCTACTTTTTTCAGTCGTATTTATATCTGTATCATTAATTTTTCTGTATTTAATTATTCCTTTTGTTTCTTCTTTTAAATTAGTCGCATTTTTCATGGAAATTAAAACACCATGAACCTATTCATTACTTAAATTTAGATACTTATTGTTATTAATATAACATTTCCATTCAGAATGTCATTTTTTTATGAATAATTCTTAATTATTTAGAATTATATTCAAATTTTCTTATTAGGAGTTCTTATCTTAATTGAAAAGAAGTTTTTTTTTTGTATTATTTATAAATTTTTCTTTGCTATTAAACCAACAAAAACATTCTTAAATTAATTAGTGTAAAGAATAGACAATGAAAGTTTCGTATATTAATAATTATACTGCGATAAAATACTCGAAACACTCGATAATTTATATACCAAAATTACTTTTTTACGTCCCATTAACGATAAAAACAGCGTAGGAGAGTTTACATGCACTTTTTTTTCAGCAAATAAGAGAATTCAGTTATAGTTAGTAGAGTCTAGTAATTTGTTTGTAGGTAATATATTATTGGGGAGAATTTTTGTGGTTGGAGTAATTCGAAAAAGAGCCTATTCGACTTTTCTTTAGCGGAATACAGGTAGGAGGAAAGAGGCGTTGAATACACTCACGCAACTTGGACATTTGCCAGACTAATTTCGGACCACTGTCCTCTAATGAACGGCATGGAAACGATTTCGGCTACATACAGCAATGGGAACGTGTAGTGGCCCCCTTTATCCTCCTTTAGGGGGACAGTTTAGTGAAGTTTTAGTAAGAGTTCCTCTCTCTTTTTTCTGTGTGTATGTGTGTGTGTGATTCGTAATTGGTTTCTGCGAAAAAGAAACCGCTTTGCTCTGTCGGCGTTTGAAATAGCTTCCCTCCCCCTCACATGACTGTCTTGGAATTTTTTCCCCTGGTTCTTTTCTCAAGTGTGACCCTCTACGGTCCTGTACTTAGTAAGAACCGACGAATTAAAAACCCATCTAGACTTGTCGCTAAATTTTCTGCTCTTCTGAAAACGTTTGCCGAAATCATCTTGAAAGATATTTCTTCCTCCCGTCCTATCATTTTAAGTAATCGCTATCATCTAACCTGCTTATTTTTAGGGATTTGTTTGTTAGAATCTGTACGGAATTTAATTAATCCGATAATGATCAAATTTAATACTTTGTTGCGGTGCTACATGCTACAGAAACTATATAATACTCATTTTTCAATTACTTATAAGATATTTAATAAGTCTCTCCTTTATTATATAAAAATATAGATTATAATACACAACTATTTACTTAATTATTTGTACTATTACAAAATATTGAAAACATTGTGTAAAATTTAATATAACTCAAATTTAGTGATAAGAAAATACTTATTCTCATATTACAGTCTACCAATGCACGCAATCTATTTTCTGAGAATTCTTACGAACTGACTAAATATGAAGTAGTATAAGAGGTATTTAATAGTTAACAAACACAAATATCCATAGAATAGTACGTATATTTATAACTTAGGTGTTTTTCAATAAATATTATGCATATTTTAACCATACAATGTAGACTTATTAAATGTCTTCGTCTATGTATGTATAAATTTATAATTTTATCGTGTAAAGTTACTATACATAACATGCTTTTATATTGTAAATCAATATGTTTTTACAATTTCTTAGGTTTTAAAATCGGCTTTACAAAATAATTTTCTATATATATATAACATAACTACCACACTGTATATTGTTATAAGTGGGCCTGCTGTTCTAATTATGGTAGTAAATAGAAAGATTTCACTATATATAGCTAGCTTTTATTAGGCTGTAAGTTCTTTACTGCAGTTTCTATTGTGTCGGATGAACATATAGCGAGGATTGAGTAGTTAATAGATCTAAATATATAATAAGAATGGTATCATTTTCTAATAACACAGAAAAACTGTGTTACTACAGAAAGAATTGTGTTTTATATATGAGATATCATATATAAGAACACGTAATTCTTTATATTCTTGTATGTAAGCATATATAACTTGCATCTAGCAAATCACTAGAAACTTAAAAGGCTTATTTGATATCGATCCCACACAAAAGAAAACAATTATACAAGTATACAACTATTAACCTAAATATTCTTTCTTTAAATTAGTCTAATTTTACTTAATTAAGTCATAAAAGTAAAATTTTTGTAAGAAACAATAAGATGTTTATCCCTCTTAAAAACAACTTTAAAATATATAAAATTGAGCATGTAATTTTATTTATATTTAAGAAGAAAAAAAAAAGTGGGAAGACAAAGGTAAGATCTTCTGATAATCCTTTATAATGAGAAGTAAATAACACGTCAATTATTATTATTCATTGAGCGATTAAGTATCAAACATTCTTATCAGAGTTAATAAGAAAGATTCTGAACTGATACAAGCAAAATAACTCTATTGAAATTAGCAAAAAATTAAAAAAAATAAGAAAAAAGTTTATCGTGAGCATGTTTATCTGGGCGTTTTCTACCAAACAGAAATATCATGGAAGGAATAGTAAAATCCGACACGTACAAAAGTTTGGTCACGAATTTCGAAATCCACAGGCTCCGCCCTTTAATCGTGACTGACTTTAGTCGAACTCTGAAGGAAGAAGGACTTTCGGGGCGTCGTCCTATAGTTTATTGAAGAAGGTAAATATTCAATATTTATGAAACTATCAGATATTTTGATGAAGGTTTATAAAGTTACAAAAATAAAGGTGGGGTGTAAATAGTAGGCGGATAGGTGTCCTTCTCTTCTTTTTTCCATCGCAAACACCCTACTTTTGTGTTCCGAATATCTAACCAGTTCTTTGGGAATTAGGACTGTCGTCCTTCTATATTCTTGTTATATAGGTTGTGACTAAAGTGAAGGATATCCTTCAGTTAAAAAAATACCTATAAGGATAAAGAAAATTCGATTATTTTTAAGCTTGGAGCCGTATCGAAGAACGTGGCTTAATGAAGACGTAGGTTATAACAGACCCCACATACAGGAAAGTGCAAAGTTTTAGCGGTTCGTGACGTTTCTGCACACCGATAGATCACGTTAGAGCTACTCGTGTTACGCATTTTCCCATCCCACGTGACTCGAATGTCGGAGAAAAGCATGCTCTACAGATAATGAATAAAATTATGAAACCGTTACCTTGTTGTCTATTATGGATAATGAACTTCTTTACTTACAAAGTTTGAAATTAATAGGGGAGGAAGTAGCAATAATTTAGCAATCTAAATAGTATTAATAATTTCATTTTAATTGAAAATTAATGGAATAGTTTAAGGCTAAAGAGGAAAAATGCATGGATAATTATTGGCATATAATGGTCGAAATTGGGGAACACCCACTATAGAGCACCACGAACTGTTCGTAGGTGGGTGTGAGCGTTGAAAGGAACACCTGCAAACGTTAAATTATCCGAGCACTATGAGTCATTTTGTAGGCCTACTAGTCAAGCTGACCGTGACGGAATATGGAAGAAAAGCGTGTCCTCTTTTTGCCATATTGCTCGTTCTGAGAACAGAGACAACTAAGAATCTTTTGCCTTTAAGGACTGCAATAAAACTAACTCATGTGTGCAATTAGCACTTGACAGATTTATAGTTAAAACTTCCACATTATGAATATATTCCAAGGTAAAGATGTTTAAAATTCTGATGGAGAAGTTAACCAACAACTTCCCTTAAATGGTGCATTTATATTAATACTTATAAAGATATGATGTCATTTAAGTGGGATTAATTATTTAAACAGAAACTCTATAATAAAATATCATTAAAATAGCAAAAAAACAAAATCATTTTTTAAAAAATATTTAAACAACAGATTTAATCGAAAAATTAATGTATTTAAATTTCATATATTAATTTAACAAACTTTATAGCTTTAATTAAGATTTCTAAATATAAAAATGCATACTTTTAATACAATTCGTGATACTTTCTATAATTATTGCTTTATAATTTGAATTGTTTAAAATTAATTAATTATTCTAAATATATTTTACTAATAGGAAAAATTATTACTAATTTATTTTAATATTTTAAATTAATAAAATAATAATAAAAAATTCTCTAAATATTGAATAATTTGTGTATTTTCGAAAATAATTAAAAAGTTTAATTTTCTGTAGCGTATCGCGTTAATTAAGCTTAGAAAATGATAATTTATGGTAAATGTTTACCATTAAATGACACTCTTATTTTCATAAATTTTTAAAACTTATTTTTTTGTTAGCGATCTTATTTTTCATCGGACTAATTTTATAATAAATTTATACAGAGCTTATCGATGAAAGGTCTATTTATCACCGTTTAGAACCAATAGTTAACGAGTTGTTCACAATATGAAAGTTCATCCTTTGCGTGGATAGCCTACTAATCAGAAACGTACCATAAAGAAGATAGAAACTAATGATAAAAATAAAGCACAAAACCTTTCCTCTCCCCCTTCGATACGAATCACAAAAATGCAGATGTTTCAGCCTCGAGCTAGAGATTATCCCAAAGTTTGTAGTCGGCATTTTTACATTGGATGTTCTACAAACTGGGTTCGATGTCCGGCCGACAGCTACCGACCTAAGAAATATCTGGACTACAATATTCGTCACTCATAGCACGTACGGTAGCCGCCCAGGACATAATTACGGCGGCTCTGTCTTTTCTAACCCTTAACCATCGATCAAATGAGTTCTACGGTACATCCTATATAAAGCACTTCGATAATATTCGGCCTACAGTCAAAATTAGGCCATGGGGTGCCTTGAAGATGAAAGTTTTTTAAATAGTAAAATGTTTCACGGTTTACTAAATTTAAAAATGATGCTTCTTTTCTTGCCAGAATTTCAAATTTTAATTTCTTTTGCGTAATATAAGCAACATCCAACTGAACCTTTAAAAGTTTATTTTTAGAGGTGTGTCTTCAGTCTGGGCATTAAATATATATAGGCCTATATATATACACATTTAGTAGGCACGGCATCAATTATAGACTTTAAAAGTATAATTTTAATAGTTTATTCATCAACTTTCCTGTAAAAAATATATTCTTAGAACGTTTTCTTCTAAATAATATTTTTATAATATATTTTTCTAGCTTTTAAAATACACAATTTTAATACTTTTATCTTTATTAGAGGCTTTAAAATGTATTTTCTCTGAAATATCTTTGACTTGAGAAAGAAGTTTTTGAATTTTTTAGCTCTAAATATACTTTGCAAATAAAACAATTGTAGTTGCATCAGCTGAAACAATTTTAGTATTCAATTAAAAATTGGATATTTTTTCTAAGGTCGAAGTTATTTAAATGTAACATCATACAAAAAAGATTTTGTAGTGTTAAATTATAACACATTAAATGCCTTATATAAAGCTTAAATTTTGCTCGACAGAAATTATAATCTTATATTAGAAGAAAGATTTTCATAATTTAATGTATAAAATTACAAAATCGGAATAAGAGGGGAGTGTTCTAACTTCAATCTCACATGTGTGAAATATTCATGGATGTTTCCTTTACATCTTTTCATCGTGATTCACGTTTTTCACGCATATTTATTTTCTTGCGAGGTGGAGTCTCAACAAGCAAAAATTTGTCTTTTGTCATTCATTATGTTATTGTTCCGTTTAAAACTCTGTAGCAATGAACCTAAAATAAATTTTAAAATTGACTAGGCCTATATCATTAATTTCTCATTAAAAATTATATAATAACAGGACATATAAATATAAATCTAAAATTATGAAAATTTCGTAAATACGATCAATTTTAATATTAAATTTAGGTAGACAGTGTGACTAATTTATCAGGAGAGAAAGAGAGAGAGTGGATGTTGCAATCGATTTAGGTCAATCTAATAAAAATTAATTATATAATATTATTACTTAACTGAGAAAACATTATTTTTAAGTCTAGTAGAGATGTTTAATATATTAAACAATATGTTTTAATTTGAGAGAATTTTAGAAAAACATGAACATT
Source organism: Centruroides sculpturatus (assembly GCF_000671375.1). Taxonomy (NCBI): domain Eukaryota; kingdom Metazoa; phylum Arthropoda; class Arachnida; order Scorpiones; family Buthidae; genus Centruroides; species Centruroides sculpturatus. The sequence continues at coordinate 413,374 of NW_019384293.1, read as the reverse complement.
TATTGCTTTTAGAGAAGACTTAAATATATGTTGGTTTATCTTGTAAACGCATTGTTAAATAAATATTATGATATATTCGTAGTTAAAGAAGACTTCAATCTCAGACTAGATTCATTTAATGTAGGAAAAAGTTCGTGAAAGATGATCTATCGTGATAAAACGTCAAGTATATGCGTTATTAACAAATTGTTGACAGTTCTGTAAATGTTCATATCTCATACGAGATAAGAATTAAGATATTTATGCTTCTATGAGTAATTAAAAACATGTTTTCAAGCTCGGATGATAGATATCTCATCTAGTTTTAGTATATATATTTTATATTTTAACATTAGTATAACTGTGATCACTTGATAATTTTCACGTTTCTGATTTTAGGTAAGAAGTGGAGGAGTTTAACCCCCCAAGAAAGACGTCCTTATGTTGAAGAAGCTGAGAGATTAAGAGTGCAACATATGCAAGATTATCCCAACTACAAATACAGACCGAGACGGAGGAAAACATCTAAACGTGGAAGTCGAAAACTTGCTGGAAATTCCCCATCATCTCCTCAATCATCATTATCATATTCTTCTGGTTTAGGAGCAGAATATGCTTTTCCCGGAGAGATTGGTATGAACTATTCTGGCAATCTTATGCCGAATTCTTCTGAATTTTGTGGAATCCAAACACCCGAATCTTCACCTCATGGGAGTCCTTGCTCTGAAGCTGTTCATCCAAGAAGAAACGAAAGTTCTTACCAACCTTCATACGCAGCGCAATCCGAAGCACCATCTGCTCCTGTTTCTGCTGATCCGTTAATAAGGTCTCTCCCTACACCAGAAATGTCCCCTATAGAGCCTTGTGAACAAGAAGGTTTCCAGTTTGCCAGTGGAAATAAAGAAGCTGTTGATCTATCTCACGGCCCTACAGTGGAGAATCCAGTCAGCCAATTGATGTCCAAATTTAGCGAATCTTCTACCTTCTTAAAGAACATCCGTCCTCCCTTCCGGCATCGTATGACTCAAGTTGTGGGTCCTCAAGGACTTTCGAGTAATTTACCGACTTTGAGAGCTTTAATTACATCAGGCACATGTGGTTACACACCAGGTTGTGGTTATATAAATCAACAATCTTATTATCACCAATCAAAATCACCGAATTGTTCAGATAGACCATCGTGTGCCTTACAAAACGGGATTTCAGCCTATCGGCCTCCTTCTTACTATCATCCGTCCGAATTTCAACCATACTATTCCAATGAGCAGTCGTATACGGACTCAGAATATGTAGCTGATGTCGATAGAAATGAATTCGAGCAATATCTGAAGACGTCTCAAAATTATCCCGGTGGTTACAGTTACGCCCAATCGCATTATTCTTATCAACAAGGATGCGAAGGAGAAGCATCGATCTATCATCAAGAAGACTGTTCGCAGTCGGATGTCTCGTACGACACCAACCATACTTCCGTCCCTAATACATCATCTATGCCTATGTACGGGAGTAACGTTACAGTAAAATCTGAGCCTTCTACAGAATCTGCTTCTGCACTTATCGAAGCATTAGCAGCTACGCGACACATAATGTCGTGATTTAACCAAAACTATATTGCAAGGACTAGAGACTTCGAGACATTTCTTTGTTGCTACGAATTGTAGATTGTGATGTCTAACTTTTAATATCATCACATGAAAAGTCTGCTTCGTTGAAGGAAGCAAAAACTATTTACAAATACATAAAGAGTGAAAATTTTCCGTTCAGTGTGTAGAAGTGAAGATGATTTCTGTTTCGAAGCTTCATACTGAAACATGGGTTTGTAAATGAAGCCTACAACGAGGTAACTAGAAAATCATGTGAACTCGGATATTTTGACTATTGAATACTTTTGCATTTCACTCCACATTTGTGGAAATTAAGACTTGATACTTTATATGGAGGTTATATTTTTAAAAATTTATATTACTCGGTTCCTAAATCAAAGAAGAGACAAGGTATTACCTATTTTACATTCATATCCGAATTTATACATTATTTTAGTTTTATAAGTACGCTATAGCTGCTTTTAAGACATTCTTTCTATCAATTAATTAAAGAAAACACCTCTTATATCAAAGTCTGTATACATTTACATCTTATCTATATTATTTTTTCTTTGCCTCCTATCATCATAATCAGTATTTTTACTTGTATAAAATGTTGTAAACGAGTTGTTTTAAGAGGTTGTATGTACAGTGAAGTATAATTTTAATGAATTGAGTTTAGTAAGAATAAGTTAAATAATCATTTTTTGTGAAGTGCCTTGGAAAATGAATCCAATAAATGAATATTGTGCCTTTCGTCAAAGGAAACGGTCAAACGTTATTCATCCAAAGAACAAACATAAAATATATATTTGAAAATAAAGGAAGACAGGATGTGTGCCTTCAAAACCGTAGCCTACTATATAGAATTTATAACGGTTTGACATATAGAAAGAGGCCATCATATGCGTTGAATGTATATATATATATGCAGATTCTGTATCTTATGTAAGTAAACACGTGTACATTTATCTAAAAAGTTAACGATAATACGTCAGAATTTGCTCAGAAATTAATTTAAAAAATTTTTAATAAAGTTTTTCTCTGATGTTTCTACCTGTCTCAAATGGAAGCTCGTTTATATACGAGTTTCGGATAATATTTTATGTTTGTAAATGATCTTTATAAAGTACTCTAGAACTTATTTACTATATATATGGGAGGAGGTTTTTCTCACTGTTAAAGTTGTATTATATGACATTCTATCAATGCCTGTAGTCTAGTAAAAAAACAAGACACAAATCAAAATGCCTTATATGTTCTTGTAAACCTCTTCCTTAATATCGAATTTTTTTCTACTTGCACCACAAAAGATCGTCTTCCCAACGATGTGTACAAAAGATTTAAAATATAATGTTAAATTTTCAAGTGTTTGTATAACGATGTTTCGGCGGGAAATGCTGATTGTTGTACAAGAGATTTTTCCACATTAAAATTGTTCAATGGAAATTATGAAATTAATTTATTATTATTATTTTCACGTAAACAAACTACCATGATTTATAATAGATATTAATTGTTATAGTTTAAAATAAACACTAATCATCATAATTTCTAACATATTGAATGTTCCAGCTCACAGTACAGCACATACCAATTGTTATATTTTACAATAGATATTAATTATTAATTTTTAATAATTATTACAACATCGTTATGATTGAAATAACGAAAATTAAGTTTAAACTCCGGCTTTGAATAAAACAATATTTGATAATGCCACCTCCCAAACTTATGGATTAGCTAAACATAGGAGATGTCAATATAACTAAAAGAGATCATGAAATGAGATTACTCTTAGTCGCCTCTTTTTTCTATTATAAAGTGTTATTAACTTAGACTCTTAAATTATTTTATTTACAAACTTATTGCTTACCTCCCCTTTACTAAGACATCAATAATTTAATATATAGGCCTAATGTTTCTAATCATATTAGATTTAATTTGAACAAACTCAACAGCTAAACTTATATAATTTCTAAATATAGAAAACCCTCGATTTAACAGATTTTGGATATAACGAACAAAGAATTTAAACCCTTTTTGTTCCCGAATAGAACATGCTAAAAGGTTGGAACAATGAGAATGAATTACTCAATATAGGCTATTGTACAGTACATTACATTACTACTGTATTTTACTCATACATCATAATAGCATTTTAGCACTTGCAAATTTTAAGTTCGTTATTAATATATGTTTTTAAGACATATTTGATTTGACGGACTTTCGACAATAGCAGACATCACTTTCCTGCAATTAGTTCGATAAATCGAGGGTTTACTGTATTAAAATATTCTTAAAATTAATTAAAGGTAGGCTATATTATTCACTATATTACATCAAAATTCGAAATTTATAACAAAATACTTTAAATTAATCTTAAAAAATTAATATAAAATCGATTCAAATATAAATATATAAAAGATAAAATAGTATTTAATTTAATATTTAGGCTAATACTATTTATCTACTTAATTTATATTGAAACTTTATTATATTTTAATTGAAAGTCTGACATTAATAATTATTATTTATAATGTAGATGTATTTACATAATACATTCAAAATTATTTCGATAAATATGTGTAAAAAATAAGAAACTAATTTAAATACTAAAATTTTATGATATTGATAATTTAAATATGCTACTTTACAACTCAGTATAAAGCTTCTCTCTACCGTATTTTGTTTTATAACTTCATGCTTATGAAAACTATCCGTGAACTTAACAACAGAAGGGTAAAAAGAAAAAGAAAAAAAATATAAATTTAAATTCAAAAATTTCTATCTAAAAAATTCCCATATGAAAATTTAAGCTCTTATTTCAGAATCAAGAAGCAATTTACGAATTCTTGAAACGTGTTTTTGTTTCCTATGAAATTCCAAATTAGTTCGTAACCACTCTGCTATGACGTTCTCGACATAGTCTATGTTATTGTTGATCTTGAATTGGATCTTTCTATAATTAGAAAGAATAGATAAGCATTTTCCCTGCTGATTTACACTAGAAAAGATAGGAGGATGGAGAAAAATGAGGAAGTAAAGAAAAATTCAAAATTGACCTTACAGATAAAATAAAAAAGAAAAAGAATTTTAAAAAAATTGCAGAGAAAACTTTTTCTTATTTATGCGCTGAATAGGAACTTTTTAATATAATTTTTACAACAATCATACTTCACCACTTAATGCTTGCTGAGAAATGATTACTTTTTAAAATTGAAAATAATTCTAATGTAATTAAGAATAATTTCAAAGCTTTAAAATACATATAAATCATTAAATATATATTAAAGAATCAATAAAAGTAATAAAAGTGTAACAAAATTAATCAATACTTGAGAAAAAATTATATAGAAATAATGTTAAATATAAGAAAAAATGTGTCAAAATGTTATTAAGTATTAACATTATAAAACACACACGCACAAAATGTAAATACGAAAGAATGATAAAGCAGAAAATATATAAAATAAAAAATAACAAAAATTCTGAAACATAATGGAAAAAAATACTTTAAAATGTTATAAAATAGCATTAGAATAAACATCGAATAAAACAATTTAAAAATGATTCTATAAATCAAAATGTATATACTGTAATTTATAGATAAATAAATGTAAAATTACACAGAAAATATATTCAGGAAGGAAACTTTATATACCATATTTATATAGGCCTATATATACAGTATATATGTATGTATGTATAGGATATTTTTGTCCTTGGTTAATTCAACAAACGTTTACAAGAGTTGACTACTTTTTGAATTACACTTCCGACAATTGTCGAAGGCCATTTTAATTTATTATACACCTTCTTTTCTCTATTGAAAAATAAAAGTAATATGTTTGAAAATTCTTTAACTTGTTTCGTCTCCGCTAGGTTGCGCTGTTACATTATAAGCGGTCACGCACGACCTACGTCAATTGCGGTTTTTGTATTTAAGTGGCGAGACGTGATTGCTGTTCTAGGGAGGTGGAAGAACTCTAGGGGAAGACATACACAACCGCAAAAGATGTCTCCGCAGCACCAGCGTGCAATTTCGACGTCATGGTAATTGAGACAAATGAAGTCTGCAGTGATTTTTCACAGCCTTAATGGCTGACCCTGACCAACTGGGTATTGAGGTATCTTGCTTCCGTGTGTTAAGAAGACTGGTTGGAAAATACTACTACTTCTTTCTGCACAAAAGTCGTTCATTTTATTACTGATGATATCATTTATTTGTACAGAGATCTTACTTTTTTATTATTTAATAATAAATGCAAATAAATATTGTTTTACATACATTATATATTATTCGCTTTTTTCGAAGTATAAATGAAGAAATTACGTAGTAAAATAGTTTCAGCTTCAATTTTCATCTAGATAATTGCTCGGAATCTATATTTTACGAAGCATAAAGACACTAAAATGTATAGATTATATGATAATTATGCCGCTTTAACCTGTAAAAATATTACATAAAAGTAATCAAATTATAAGAACAGGATAGAAAAATAAATAAAATAAAATTAATTTAAAATAAAGTATGAATATATCAAGAAGATTATCGTTAATATTTGTAATGCATCTTAAAATAACCACATAATAATATAAGATTGAATGAAACATGAAACATAACAGAATTATATATGAAGTTTTATGAAACATAACAATAAATTCTTTTCAGTTCATTTATATTATCTAAAAACAAAATATATTATTTATTAGAAAAGAAAGTAATTTGCTTACAAATGATTTTTATGATCTTTATGCAACTTCTAAAAAGATTCAGATGCTTGTTGACATAAACTATAAGTTTATAGGCTGTAATTATAAAGACGAATAAATTTTTTTTATTTACAGAAACATATTTACATTGATAACAACCTAATAATAGAGCTATTAAAACAAGGACATTAAAAGATAGAATAGCTATTTTAAGTTGATTTTATTACATGGGAGCAAAATGTCTTTTATTATAATTGAAAACATTTTTATAGCTTTAAAAAGTTTATTTTTTAAAGTAATTTTACTAATTTAAATTAAAATAAAATAAGAAGTTTATATCAATTTGAAAATTAACTTTCTACATAACAAATGATAATTTCTTTTTATTCTTTTTAAAAGTTTCAATAGTAAAGAAGTGCTTTAATTATCTCAAAAGGAAACGTGAACTCTAGCATTTATTTTTTTATTTTATATTTCTTTTCTCTAACAAAATGGCGGATAGAATAGCTTTGATCTTAGAAAAATGTTGATTTATATTACAGTAACATCAAGGAGATCTCACGCTATTTCTATTAAATATTTATTTTTGTCACGCAAACTGTTGTTTTTATGTACCAGAAAACTTAAGATTAATCTCTTTTTAAAGGTATATTTAATTTAAAAAAATACAATTATTTAAACTTATCTAATTAATCTTATAAAATTGTCAATATTTAAATTTCTTATTCTCGATTTTAAGATAAGATTGGCATTAAAAAATTCTTGTAAATTTTTGCCTTTCACCAAGCTACTAAATCTCTAAATTTCGGAATCTTTATAGAAAATAAAGCGTATCTGAAAATCGAACTTATCCTGTACTTAAAGGAAGGTTGAAGGGGAAAAAATGGAGAGGGATCTAAGATGTCTTTTTTCTAGACAAGCTCATTTATCACTTTTCTTCTTCGTTCCCCAAATTCTTTTAACGTCCGCATGCCGCCGTTTGATATGACTCACCTGTCTAAAGTGTTGAAGTGAAAAGAATGTTTATTTTTTGGATTACTTCTTCACCTACGTACTTTTTTAAAAAATATATTTCTAAGGAATGAAAATGTTTTGATTAAATTCGAACTTTGTTAAAATATCTAATGGAAAATTTTTTAAACAATAAAACACTCTACAGAACAAATTGCTGAAGTAGTGCACACTCAAAGTTTTAGTATTTTTTTTTTTATCAGTTAATATGAAAATGCATTATGATAATTTACGTTCTAACTACTTTGGTATATATGCCCTATCATATTATATTTCAAGGAGTATAGAGTTGGCCTACAGCTACGACTGAACATAGAAGAACCGATTTCAATTAGACAAACTGTATGAATAAAGCATGTAGGAAGTTAAAGGTGGTACGAATATGCTAATGTGAGGCCTGGTATGATTGATGAGTTTTCAAGTCGGAGTAGGATGGTCCAAGCATGGACATATAGGCCTCGGGGAGTGTACTACACATCCCTTATCTGTCACCATCAGAAATCTTAGATGGCCGTCCCTAGCTAATGATTGCTGTGCACTAGACACTTCAGAACTGGTCGTAAGGTGATGATAGTGTCTTCGGGCAATACTGTGCTTTCGGGGAAAAAATTAATCAATTTTTTTAATTTTTATCGATTTAAACGTGTGCGTATTATTATTTTATTTATATATATGCCTATATGTTATATCGCGTCACGTTAAAAATGAAGATATTTTCTTAAACAGGGATGCAAAATTTGTTTCACCTGTACCAGACTAAAAATTCTCATAACTTAAGCTAACTTCTGTCGAGGGTTGGATTTAGAGGAACGACGTAAATTTAGAAGAAAGTAGGAATGTTTGGAACGAACACTCCGGCTGACAGGGCTGAAAGAAGAGAGTGTAAAATGAGTCTGCAACACAAGATAACACCGCTTTTTGAAATGCGTGGCGTTAAGACAAATTTGGCTTTAGTACAGGAATTTATGAGCTTTTGAATGGCTGATTATTCGATGTTCTATTTGGCTATCAGATAAAGTTAAAAACGTATTTTAAAAATTACATTTAAAAGCAATTGATTTAAATGGATTGATTCGGAAACGATAAGTTAAACGATTATTTTAATATTTATTAATAAAATTAATTAACAAATATTTGGAAATTATTTTCATGCCCTTACAAACAAATAAATGGAATTTTAATTTTGAATTTCTGTCTTGTACTTAAAATAATTTGATATAAGTTATGTGTATAATACTTTCACATTTTCTTTTTAAATTTTAAAGTATTTTTCTCAGATATATGAAGCGAAGAACTATGAAAATCTCAACAATTTTTTACTCTTTTATAATATAGAAAGCTTATCATCATATATTATTTGCCTTGTAGAAATTGTAATTAATATTTACACCACTTATGAAATATTACATAAATTAAAATATATATGTTTTAAATTCTAATATATTACAAATATCTATAAAATTTCTCCACAAAAACTATCTAATTTATAGTTAATTAAGTCGGAACTACATTTATCATTAATTAACAAGTTTACCAAAGATAAACTTATATAAATGATTAACTGAATGTAAAACATATTAATTATTAATATCCAAAAATAATTGTTATAATAAGATGCAGTAGCCTATATAAAAACAATTTTTAATTTTAGACAATTAAACAATTACATTGTATAAATTTTACTTTATCAACATTGAACAATGCTTGACTGTATTAAAGTATTAAAATAGTATTATTGTACTTATACAGTTCATATTCCAATGAGCAGTC